>NC_135801.1:77602290-77731991 GCF_964213995.1 Mustelus asterias | reverse complement strand
CGAATGAAAAGTACCACTGATGGGACATGGGCATTAAAAACTGACAGCCAGCCATTAACAAGTATTATATCCTGATAGAAAAGGAAAATTGCAAGTGTGAAGGCGAGGCACAGACATAACGACATCATTACAAACGGTGAAGATAAAAGGCCTCTTTATTTGAGCCTTCACTCAGTAATAAAGCATAAGCATAAAACTGAAAAATGAAAATATAAAACATTTGAAAGTACCTTGTTCAGGGTCACACATCGGTCTGTCAATGATTCAAACGTGTCCCTACAAGGGGAAATTAGTTAAAGGCAACTAAGTCAAAAAGATAAGCCAGCACCAAAATCAAGTCCAATATTGCATATATCAAGCCTTAATGGATTGGATTCTCTTTAGTCCGGCTCTTCATTTATTTCTTTGTAAAATTAGATTATATACTCCTGTCTTTATAGATTGGAGTTGTTATAGTAAACTGGAGGAACAAATATGCTACTGAGTCTATTGCTTGCCTTGTTCTAACGTCAGTCCATGAGAAAGACCAATGTCACACAATTGTAGTCAACTGAACCCACTAACATAAAATAGTGGCCCTAACAGAGTGGATAGCAATTTAAAAGTATGTAACTAATTACAAACATTAATTTTTGAATCTCATTACTTGAATAGAGCACCCCCCCCCCCCCCCCTATAAATGTATAGGATTGAGCTCGCATGAGGCAAAAATATACATATATACCCCCAGGTCTCTCCATTCCTATACGTCCGTTATCATGTCTGCGTGGGTTTCCTCTGGGTGCTCCAGTTTCCTCCCATGGTCCGAAAGATGTGCTGGTTAGGTGCATTGGCTATGCTAAATTCTCCCTCAGTGTACCTGAACAGGCGCCAGAGTGTGGCAACTACAGGATTTTCACAGTAAATTCATTGCAGCGTTAATGTAAGCCTACTTGTGACATTAATAAATTTAAACTTAAAATGTGTCACTTCACTTTCCTGCATGACGTTTCATGTACCTTTTCCACCAGTCTGTTTATGACTTCTTGAATTTATTACTTCCCACCTCACAATTCCCAAGTCATCCATAAATTTTGAAATTATGCACTGTACATCCAAGTCTATGGCAGTCTTGTGGTGCTGAGGGTTACACCCTGTCTTTGAGCCAGAAACTCCAGGTTTGAATCCCACTCCAGGATTTGATGGCCAAGGAAGGTGTGTTCAAAATGTAGTCGAACAGGTTGAATAGTAACCTGCAAACTTCTTCCAACACATCAATGACAGGCAATAAGAGCAGAAGTGATTCCTGGCCAATCATGCTTGATGCAAAGTGGCACCCCTAAAATTATAAGCCTCTGGCTATAGACCAGTGACCTGTTACCGGAAAAGCTAGCGATGGAATCAGAAGATGATCTGCTTTGTGCACCACTTAGGTGTGGAAAGAGGAACAACACCTAAGTCTAGTCAACTAATATACATCAAAAAAGTAGTGGCCCCAATACCAACTATATGCCTTCCTCTGATCAAAAAGCAACTGTTCACCAATACTGTCTTAACTATCATTCAGCCAACTTTGTATCTATGCTGCCAATGTCCCTTTTGTCATTGGGCTTCAACTTTGCTGGCACTTTTATGAAATGGTATTTAGAAATCCACATACACCACATTAACTACATTGTCCTTATCAACCCTCCCAATTACCTCATCAAAAACTCAATCAAATAAGTTAAATGCAAATACAATCAAATTAGGTTAAACACAATTTGCCTTTAACAAATCCATGCTGTTTGCCTTAAGTGTCTAAGTGAAGGATATTAGGCTCTAACCACCACAGCCAACATGTCTTGTGCTGGGTGGGGCTGCATTCACCAACACCTCCCAACCAAATGTCCATCAGTTTTAGGTCAAATCCAGCCTCAATGTCAAGACCAATCACTCTCACCTCACTCCTGGAATTCAGTTTTTTCTTCCATGTTTAGACCAAGGCTTTAATGAGGCCTGGAACCAACTTGTTTGCAAATCCCAAATTGAGCCTGGGTGAGTTGGTTATCAGTAAGTAATTACCACTTGATAGCAGTCAACAATTCATTTCATCACACTGCTGGCAATTGAGAGTAGACTGATGGGACTAGAATTGACTGGATTGGATTTGGCCTGCTTTTTATGGTCAGAATATACCAGTATACCTGGGCATTTTTGCACATTGTTAGCTAAATGGCAGCATTGTCTTGGATAGCTTGATTGGGGGCATGGCATATTCTGCAGTACAAGTCTTCAGCACTATAGATAGGTTTTTTTCAGGGCCATTACCTTTGCTGTAACCAGTGCATTCAGCCATTCTTATATCATATGGAATGAATCAAATTGGCTAAAGACTGGCATCTCTTGTGGTGGAGACCTCTGGAGGAGACTGAGATGGATCATTGACTCAGATTGTTGCGTATGTGTCTCCCTTACCTTTTACACTGATGTGCTCAGTTTCCCCATCATTGCAGTTGGTAGCTTAACTGCCCACCACCATTGGATGTGGCAGAACTGCAGAGCCCCGACCTGATCCATTCTTATAGATGGCTGATCCCATGATGTTGTATTATATACAATATAACTACCATAGTATAAATCTATGACATGTATCATATAGCTGAAAGTTTGCATTATCTTTTGAATCTAGCTAAAATTATTTCATTGATTTAAATGAATAATTATATCAAGTGTTTCGATAAGCTGAATGAAAGAAATGTGCATTATCAATCTCTTAACTGGCACACTTGTTTAACTGGAAACTTGTAAATGGGATTTGCATCTTAATACACAAAAATGAGTCCATTGCTGATTGAGCTAAGGAAAATCTATTGAGTTCTACAGTTGCAAAATGTATTCTGATTCATGTCTTGTCGGTCAATGGAACTGTTGAAATATTTCAATATACTATTGCTAAGTACACCTAAAAACCAGCTTCAGAAATAAAACACGTTATAAAGAAAGTTTGTTGCAGTTAAAGTGTTGTTGCATCTTTTAGTGACATGTTAGATGGAATGCCAGACTTTATAAGACAACTATGTTCAGTTTACCTTTAGAGATTATGAGCAGTAATTCATAATAATATTTTGCATAAACATAAGGTAAGTATGGGCATCTCTCTCCATTAGAGAGAGACCATAAGTTATATATAACTTGATGGACACCTGTCCGCAAGGCACATTAAGGAACCAGGCCTCTGTGAACAACAACAGAAAAACCACAGCCAGTGCAGGGATTGAACCCAGGCCCTCGGCATCTTTTTGCACCAGTCTCTAGCCAAATGAGCTAACTGACCCCAATAGCATATATAGTTATTATATTTTTGGTAAGTTAACTCATATTTGCCAATATTTCTCTTCATTTGCAGATAAATACTTTGGTGGTTGTAAAAAAAAAACCTCTGATCTTTGTTTGATACTAGCCAATCCAAGTAAACATGGGAATATAATCTGAGTTCATGTTAAATCCAAACAGCAGATAACCCCAAATAATTTAGAAGACTTCCCACATTGAGAGATACATGACTGACATGCTTGCGTCTATTTTCTATAGCTAGTTTTTCCTGGAACAGGTTGCTAGCCTAAAGCCACAGACCACAGCTTGAGGGGCGCCATTCTGCATCAAGCATGGATGACCAGAAATCTGTCCTGCTCTCACCACCTGCCATTGACATATGTTGGAAGGATTTACAGGTTGCTACTCAAGCCGTTTGACCATATTATGAATACATCTTCTGTAGCTATCAAGTCCTGGAGTGGGATTGAATCCAGAACATTTGGTTCAATGATAGGGACACTCAATCTCTCAATCACCCAATGTGCTGCAAGACCTCTTTTCAAACCCAAATAGGATGGATGTTACCCTCAAGTCATACATTCTTCCAGGGCAGAATATAGGAAAAGGATATATCCTAGGTCACTAAAAACAAGGCCCACTTTATGGAAAACTGCTATGAAACTGTAGAAAGACAAAGCAGTTATGAAAGTCCTTGCAATAAGACAGCATGTGACAATGATTTTGGTTAAACAATATACATCAAATTTCTTGTACTTTTTGAATGATCACAAATGGAGAGCAGAGGGGGACTAGCATTGAATCAACATTAGTCTGTTATATTATAGTTTCCATCGTCAGGTACATGAGAAAAGACAGTGGTTTGATAATTTGGAGGATTGCCAATGCCAACCTACATTCTACTACCTGGTAGCACAATAGTTATCAACATATTCTCTGTAGATTTTAGTAGTTTGTTTAAAATTGCACAGAGTTGGGCAACATTTCCTGTTTCATCAAATCCACTGTTCCAAAAGGGATGTGTACATATTTTTGCCACTTTCAATTTCTACACCGTATGAAACCACACTGGACAAATTGAGGAACATAATTTCAGTTAGGGACTTGCTTTTATACAAATCATTTAATATTACATTATGGAAACTTTCATGAGGTCTTTGCAAATATTTTTTCATGTAGACTGCAGGGTAGACAGTAGGCCGCTGAAACTTCTAATCGTCAGAGCTGCTTGGGGCAATGTCCAGAAGCACTAACCTCCTCTGGGCCATTGCACTGTGCTGCAAACCATCCAAAAATGTGATTTAAATTGCTAACTTCATATGATTCTGTTATCTGTTACCAGTAGTTACTCCAAAAAATTTAGAAGAGTTAAAATCCCTTCTAACTCCTGGGTTAATTCTTTAACCATTAAGTTAATTCTTTAACTATTGTAAACATCCAGACTAATCCTCCCATGGGACAACCCCATACTCCCAAGATACTACCCTCAACTGCGACTACCCCTCCCAATGGTTTTCCCCACCAACCTGATCCCCCAAGGGTTCCCCAAGCAATTGGACCCGATACCCCCCAACCCATGGACCCATCCTCTCCCACCCGAACTCTGAGCCGTGGACCCTACCCAACCTCTGTCCTCTGATTAGACCACTGCCCCCACCCCACTTCCCACCCCCAACCCTGCCAACTACTCAAATCCTATCCATGTACTTGGACACTTAGCTTCACCCTGGCCTATCAATTTAACTGAGCCCTTTAAATGTAGCTGCTTTACAATTAAAAAGGGGGCATGGCCTCCTTGAATCTGCTGGAGCTGGACAGTGCTGAGGCCTGTCTTTCAGTGATTGGAAGTTTCAGAACAGTTTTCAAGGCCAGGAAAGTGGCACTAAAGTCTTCTAATTCCTGTCAGCCTTTGCTTTCCAACGCTTTTTGGACTCTGCTCTGCCAAATAGGTGCCTGAAGGAAACTTCGTAACTCCTGGTCTCAAATGCCTGACACAGTCCACTGTCCCTTATAACTATGTTCATTATTAGAAAACATATTACATTCTCTTAGAAATTAACAGCATTTAACATGGACCATAACTAAGCCTTTTTTTAGGATTTAATGACCAATATTAATTTCCACTAATTGCATTAGCACGAACAGAGACAATTGAATAAATTCACCATTTCCATGTTCTCAGACAGCCATGGCTCTAATGTTGCTGATCCATCAATAAATACCACACTCTGATTATGGCTGCCTACTGGGAGTGCAGGACCAGTGGATTTAAAATTCTACTCCCCGATATTTTAGGTAATTTCAACAGCACATCAGAGGAGGAAGATTCACCAGCAATTCATTCAGAACAGTTGAGTATCAATGCTGTGCTGCCTCCAAAATCAGAACCAATAAGATACTGAAAATATTCTAACATGTTAATCTTTGGCTTGTTGGGTGGAGGTGCTGCAGTACGTCACACAGGCCAGGAGGAGCTGTATTTAATTCCCACACTGCACTGAGTGAAGTGATGTCAGCAGTTGGCACTTGACATTTGCCCCAAAATGAGGTTGAGCTTGATACTGCCGGCCTTCGTGCTGGTTTCCCAAAACTGTTATGACAATGATTTTTCTCTGCAGGGGGAAGCCAGGAACTGGCTCATTTGTATTATTGTCCAATTAGACAGTAGGCCACAGAAAGCTGATCTGTTTCAGAACAAAGCTGCTTTGTACACTGGCAGCCAGGACCATGATGGCAAGAAGCTGAGATTGCATGATACCAGTCTGAGCTTCCACCATATCATTCAGCTATTGGATGGATGATGCATGTGCTGCAATGGAAACTGAGACATCAGACGCTGCATCACATTTGACTCCATGTGTGTTGATGGAGATGGCCACCATTTCATGTTGAAAGGGCTCTAAGCAAATCCCTATGTCAAGTTAGTGTTGGAATCCTCCATGCTCCTTGACATTGAGGAGAAGCTTTCTGGCAGGGTTTGCAGTACCTGATGTATTTGAGTGTAGACACCCATCAGCCTTCTTCTGTAACCTGGCCCATTGAAGTGAAGATCTTAGTTCACTGCAGCAGAGCTAGTGAGCTGGTGAAGTAGCAGCTGTGTTATACTTTCCCTCTGCCCTGACTACAGTGGACTTGTATCCAGGGTCTCACCATGTGCAAGGTCCTACCTTTATGCTCCCCTTTAATTACACACAGTCTGTAACTGTGCTGGTGGCTGCAACTACAAAATTGAATGAAGTTGTGCCTTCAGTTTCATTGTCGTCTTGTTCTTATCCATTGTCTGATCAGGTTGCAGCTCTTGGGTAAGAAAAAAGAAAAAGGGACAGATAGGATTGTAGTGAGAGAAGTGGGGGCAAATTATAAGTGCATATGTCAGAGGAGATTGTGGGACGAGGGAGAAGTAGAATGACAAAGGGAGGATTAAAGCTGTAAATAGCCTCATTTTTAATGGCTTCAGCCCCATTGATGACCACAGTCGCAGCAATGGCCCATCCCATAATAACCAGCACTGTCTCCTTCACAGCAGAAACAGAAAATGCTGGAAAATCTCTGCAGGTCTGACAGTATCTGTGGAGAGAGAATAGAGCCAACGTTTTGAGTCTGGATGACCCTGCGTCAGAGCTCCTTTTTGTGGGTTAGGACACACATTTGTGCTTTTCTGCCTCTGGTTAATTCCTGCAGTCTCTAGTTGTGTGCCATCTTCTCTTACAAGCAAGGGGGAAGTGTGTCAGTGAATGTTGTGTAATCTGTGTGATGAGAATTTAAAATTTGCAACAGTGCCGAGTGTGGGAGGCTGATGTGAAGCATGTGCCAATTAGAGATTGTTGGGAAGTGAGTGATGGCAATGTGGAGAATTGAGCAGTAGCTCAGTGGTGCCATTAGCAGGATATGGCATTTGAAGATTCATTCATGTAGTACTTGGGAAGTAACCATAATGCGTGCAGTCAATGATGAGGGCAGATGGAGCTGGCTGCACTTAGAAATCATAATAACAAGTGGGCAGCAAAAAGTTACCATTCTACCTGCATTTGGGTTAATGTTTCATTGCAATCCTGTGCCTGTGTTTGGGGCTATCCAACTTAACATTTAAATTCAGTCCTTGCCTGTTCTCTAGATTTTATTGATTTTGTACTTGGACCCCAAAATTCCTCTGCCCCTCAACAGTTCCTGGCTTCCAATCATTGAAAAAAATACTCTGATCTATCTTGCTTCTGTCCAAAGCGGATAACCTCACACTTCCCGATGTAAAATCCAAATGCCAGTTTTGCCCACTCACTTAATCTACCAATGTTCCTTAAAGGTATTTAGCTCTTTTTATGCAACCTGTGAAAAAGATTGCCGTTTTGTTTTGAGAACAGCACATTAGGCTACACATTTTAAGCAGATGTGAACTTTCACCATCAAATGTAAACTCAGCATTATGGATTCACTGCCCGTTACACATCCTACATGATTTCCACTTCCTTTTAAGTTAATAGAAAAGGAAATTTATGAAGCAGACAATCCTACATGTTGATATTATTGCCTGATGGTGAAAACTAAAATCCACCCTTGTTTTTATTACTGCATCGAATTATATCCATTTAAAAACCTGTAACTGGCTCTTTCTGTGCATATAGAAAGAACAAACCTGTATTGATGTAGCCCCTTCCTAGCCCACAAGATAAACCAATGAGCTTCAGTGTAAAAATAACATTTCATATTCTGCATTGATACGTAAACTTTAGTTGAAAAATGCTTTGGTGAAAATATAGAAAAGAACTATAAAAATACAGACCAGCTTCATTCACATTAAATAGAACATCCTTTATTAGTTAAAAACCTCATGATAGGTAACGTAGTAGTCAGCTTACTTATGTCATTAGTTCAACATACTGATGTAATGATAAAACTACAGCACCACAATTGGATCACTCAATTAACAACATGGACAAGTGCTCATTGAGAGGGCTGATCCATACTGAAAAATGTTGACAGTGTTTTGTTTCTCACAGATACATAATAGAATATTTGAAGACAATAGTGTGCTATTGGATCCCACCAGCAGTGTCCGCTGGGGTCCTCATGGATACAGTAATATAACAATTCAAATATGATTTGCCACACAGCTCTATTAAACAGTTTAACATTGACCCTGAAATGTGCTTGTACTACTTCACTACACAGGATATAAAAGCAACAGTATATATGATACAGTAAATAATAGTGGTATTTGTTTAAAATAAAACAAATAAACTGAGATTACGATGGGGTTGCTAACAGTGTCCAAATACTTAACAATACCATTCTGATTTCAGTTTGTTTGAAGTTCTATTTCCCACATGTATAAAAATGATAATTGAAAAAAGAACTTTTCAAGTTGAAATAAAGCCAATGAGGATTACAATCATTCAGAAACACACAAGCTGATTGTTGTACAAGTTAACCTGGATGAACTTTGCCTCTAACTCAGAATTGCACTTACAAAAGGATATTTACACATCTCATCCAGTTATAAACAAACTTTTACGTGAAACACATATGAGTGCATGGGTGGAAACAAGGCAATAATACTCAAGTGTAAGTTTAGTGGTTTGATCTTTTGCAGGTATTTTTATACAATTCAAATAATCATTCAGCTCAGCTATAAAAAAGAAAAATTTGAATATTTAAAAGCATGCACAATGATTGAGCTACCAGTAGAAAAATATTAACAGAGATTATGGGCAGACAGAAAATACTTCACCAAAGGCATCTAGTTTTCAAAAGAGCTTATGAACAGATATGCACCTGGTTTAATAAGTACTGTATTAATGCGGTACATGCTTGCATAGAATGAGGTAGCTCAATTGCAAAATGGATCACACAGCACAATCACTACCACTCAAACCATTTTCCCTTTTATTACAGTTTTTTTTAAAAGACCATTCTCTTCCCCACAAACCCCGCCACAAAAAATTACATATTTTGTAATAAAATTTGTCAATCATCAAACTTCTGTACCATCCTGTAAGTTATTTTGAAGCTTAATGTTGAGGTTTACCTGCTTAACCTTGACACCCTTTACCCGAATGATATCATCATTTTTATTTAAAATATTGATATTTTTTTCTGTGCAGTGCTTGCTATTTAAATTCTTCTCCAACCTATTCAATGCCTTGTTGCAAATTTCAACTTTTGTGTTTAGTGGATATTCCTCTGGCATCTCCTTGGGCAATTTCTTCTTATGTTTACATTTTCTTGCTAAAAAGCAAGCAGCAGTGAGGAACAGGAGTAGCAGCATTACAGCAGCGACAGCACCGCCTATTGATGCCTCTTTGTGTGAGGTCAATGCCATAGCTTCAGACTCCAGCCTTAAGTTCTTCATGTTGGTGCCATTCTTGACCTGATCATTCTCATTGTCATAAATCAAAGAGTCATCAAGTGTTAGCTTGCCATACTTATCCACCAGGTCCCGCTTTTGGCGTGGGAGTTGATAGCTGAGTGAACGTTGAACCCGTGGTCCAGAAAGTGACTCTGGACCAATAATGTAGATGACTTGCAAGTACCACTGGTGGCCAGCTTCCACCTGATAAGAAATAACAAAGCTATAGCAATAGAAATAAGTTTTGCCAATGGTATTTTAAAATGTATAGGCAGGACTCAAGTAAAACCTGGCGATGGCCATCTTTACCAAGAGAGAATCTAACCATTTCTCACTGACAATCAATTACATTATCATCACTGAATTCCACATGATCAACTATGAGAGTTACATAACTGGACCAGCCACATAAATACTTTGCTACAAGAACAGGTCAGAGGGTGGGATTTCCGCAGCAAATAACTCAGCTCGCGACTCTCCGAAGCATGTCCATCCATAAAAAGGGACAAGTCAGGAGTGTGATTTAAACTTGTCTGGATGAATGCAGCTCGAACACTCAAGAAACCTGACACCATCCAGGACAAAGCAGTCTGCTTGATCAACAACCTATCCATTACCTTCATGCACTCCACCACCATCACACAAATGGTAGCTCTGTAAACCATTTGCAAGATGCACTGCAGCAACTCGCCAATGTTCCTTAGACAGCATCTTCAAAATCTGTGACCTCTACCACGTAGAAGGACAAGGGCGGCAGATACATGGAAATACCAGCACTTGCAAGCTCTTCCCCAAACACGTCGAATGGAACCTGGGTGCTGTTCCTTCAATGCTGATGTGTCAAAAACCTAGAACTCCCTTCCAAACAGCACTATACGTGTATCTAAAGCAGATAGACTACAGCAGTTCAAGGAGGTAACTCATCACCACAAGGGTCAATTAGGGATGGGCATTTAAATGCTGGCCTTGACAGCGATGCTCAGATCCCACTTTGAAATATTATACTTGTAGCTAAAAGTGTTACAAATAATTAATACAATGACTCTTTCCATTCTATGCTGGAAGAGGGTTCTGTAGTACTGACCAGCTTTCACAGAAGTGCACAGTATTGATGTGAGAGCTTTGGAAGTGAGCTGATAGTAAACGGCATCGTAATCAAACCGACTGCTGTGCTCCTTAATAGATAGGGATAAGGAATGGGTTGCGTCTTTGCCTCCCAACGGGGGATAGTGAGGAAAATGTAGCCGTCATCATAGAATACATCATGTAACTTTCCTGTATGGTTCAGTTGCTCACCGAACAAACTCCAGTGACCCCTTATCAAGTCCACACCATTGAGGTTGGCTGTGATATCCTGTTCACCGTGAATATTTGAACAAATATGTATATTAATTCTCCTCCCCCACCTCCCCAGAAAGTATGATTTGAAAAAGAATATCAGTGTTCAAACCTTTTCTACGTCTGCTATTATTTATTTTGGAAAGGCAATGTGTTTTGGTGAGACTTTGTGTATTTTAAAATGTGGCAGATTAAATATGGGCACCATTTGTAAATGTCCATTTTCTAATCCAGCAAGCAGGCTTTACTCTGATCTACTTCACCAGTCCAAGGTTCTAGTTTATATCGAGTAAATGAACCAGAGCTGCGTCAAGGGGAGCACAACCTTGGTTAGGAGGTAATTTAATAGTTTACTTACAAAGATAGTCTGGAATGCACTGGATCAAGGGAGATTCAATCTTGTTTCTCAGGTGCAATGATACAAACTATATTTCTCAAGATAATGGTTCAGTAGATTTGGCAGAATATTGATTTTGTAAGTTATTGCAATTAACCTCGGAGAAGAAATGTATGAACATCAGACTCTTATTGCTTTCCTTTGTAATGTGAAATAATTATGTCAGATTGATTGCAAATGCACCAATGATCCGGTGGCTTTGAGAATGTTTTGAACCATATCAACAACTAGGCACATAAAACAGTTTCTTTCGACCAGGATGTCAAGTACAAATCCTCCATTGTGGAGTTTTCCATATAATGGACAAATAATCTGAATGATGTGGAGATCAATGACCAAGGAAGGGTGGGTCACAGTAGTCATGCATTGTCAACAATGTGTGGGTTGGGGGGGTTCTGAAGTGAGCTTGGTCGGGTAAGGGGGAAGAAATTCTGGAGGCAGAGAAGACACAAAGTTTCCTTATGGAACCTGCAGGAACGCTCTGGCTCCCACAAGGAAATCTTTAAAAGCTCAAACAATTAAACTTCCTATGGCCTCTTCAGACCACAATCCTTTGCATTATTTAATTAGAGAGTTCCAGACTAGATGAGTCTTTGTCAGATTGGAGTTAAAATAGTTTTTGTGTCAGTAGTGTAACACAATCTTGGCACAAGGCTGGATTTGTGCCTCATAACTTCCTCAGTACATTGCAACCTGTGGAGGGATGATGGATTGGTGGGAATGGGGTGGGGGATAGTCTGCTAGAAACACAAATATATCTATAGAAACAGAGAATAAGAAGTTGCAAAACATTCTGAGATATTTTTAACTCCTGTATTGGTGGAACCTTATCCCTCCAAGAATAGCCATGAGGTGGGACCATTTCCAGGACCTGATTCTGCTCTCCAACTAAGACACTACCTCTGAGTGCTCTCCAATTAAGGATGATGGGCAAGACTCTTAGATTTCAGGTTTTGACAGAGGGCCAACAGCTTTAGAAGGATTGCAACCCCACTGGTTGAGATGGGGGCTTGACACTGTAGGACAAGGAAACCATAGAATCTCTGCAGTGCAGAAGGAGGCCATTCAGTGCATCGAGTCTGCACCAACTCCCTGAACAGAGCATCTTACCCAGGCCCATGATCCGCTGTCCTATCCCTGTAACGCTGGGCATTTACCACAGTTAATTTAACTAACCTACACATCCTGGGATATTAAGGAGCAATTTAGAATCGTCAAGCCACCTAACAAGCACATCTTGGACTGTGGGAGGAAGCTGGAGCACCCAGAGGAAACCCGTGCAGACATAGGAGAACATACAAACTCCACACAGTCACCCAAGGCCAGAATTGAACCCGGGTTCATGGCACTGTGAGGCAACAGTGCTAACCATTGTGCCACCATCTAAGTGTGCCTCCATCTTGATGCATATCCTGAAGTGGTCTCAATTTGATACTGTGGCCACAGTTGCCAGGGGCCTCCTCCTACGGGGTATGTATAGGGGGCCTCCAGGCACCTGCTGGGCTTTGGCTTCAGCTGGGAGGCCTTTCCTGGAGGCAACCTCAATCTGCCCAGAACTGGGCACTTAATTATTCCAATTGACCATCTGCCACTGCTAGATGGGTAGCCATTGCCGGTGGTGACCTCCTGTAGCAAGATCACAAGGAAACAGGAACATGTCAGTCCACTGACTCAACACGCACATTTTAGAATCTCCTCCCAGTTCTACCTTCAAGCTCGCCTCTGTGGGAGCAGGAAATTCCCACCTGATGTGCGTACACCAGTGATGTATATTGTTAAAATAATTAACGTAAATGTCCATCTTGACACAAAATGTAAAATGTGATTACTTCTGAAGTAAAGATAATTGTCCAAACCAAGTCATTGTTTGCTTTGGTTTGAATCTTACTCTTACAGTTACTATTGCGCAAATAGGTCACACAACCACTTCAGGGTTGTCCCATAGATGAGGAATTGGGCAGGACAATGCACCTATGAATATACTACAGGAAAACTGCCATTGCAATTTCCCTAATAATGTAAATTGATTGAGTAAACAAACCTTGTAAAGAGCATCAACCTTCATTGTGAAACCATCCACTCCAGGCACATCCCTCATTGTGTGAAACTCGGGTGCATCAGACGCAAACTGAGCATCAAATGGTACATCATGAAAGTACTGGTCAGTTACTTCTGGTTGGTTCCGATCCTTTAAAAGAGCCAATATTAATATTCAACAAAACCAGCATTCAGGAGGAAATCTATAACAAGCAACACAGTCTGTAATCAGCCTGTGTAATCATTACCAAATCATCGGTAGTATTCAGGAAGAATCTTATAACAGGATTGCACAAGTTATAGTAGTTTTCCAAGCTCATAGGGCTCCTTAATCATTATTAAATCAAAGGTAATTTTCAGGAGCCAGTCTATAACAGGACAGCTTAATTAGAAACGAACAAATGTGGCAGACTGAGTGGAAGGCTGAAAAGTAGAATATGGACTTACTGGGAAGATATTTCTCTTTCATATGCCTGTGGAAGCAAAAATTCCTAATCCACAGAGTGTTTATGAGGAACCCCAGAGACAGGCTGACAAGTATATAATCCCCATGCCACACAGAATGACCAAAACTTTTGGTGTTTTGAAGTCCGAGATGGCAGTGACCAGGAGTGTAACTGGAGGCTTTGGATTTCACCACATGTTCTGGTGCAAGGCCCAGCAGAAGTGGCAGGCGAGATTCTCAATAATCACAGCATATCTAATTAACCTTCAGCCTTTTTTTTGCTTGCAGTAATATAAATGGTAAAACATCAGACTGGGGGATGGACGACAGCTGATCATTTTTATATAGGTTTTGTCAGCTTACCTCAAACTTTAAGACTATTAACATATCACAGTTTAAAAATTGGAAAAGTTTCCTCGATAAACTTTTTATAAGCATTTTTTTTTAAACGTACCAAAAGAAGGAATCTATGTTTCAAGTGTTTGTTGGGTTGGATGCAGCCATATTGTGGGCCCTCATTATAAATAGTTCCAGTGGGATCAAAGAAAGGGACATAACCATCTTTCCCGGTGCAGAGGTACACCTTCTCTAATTGTAACCTGTAGGCAGAGTTGAGGTTTTGCTCAGGATTCCAAAGCACACGTCCATACAGTCTCTGACCTATTAAAACAAGAAGGTATGTGAATCATCATCTCCTGGGCAATGTTTCATCATGTGGTTTTGACACACGTCCTATGGTAATTGACCATGTCTTGCTATATAAAAGCACACGCTAAAATCACCATGTGTTCATGCCTATTCAGCAGTAGAAATTATTTGATTAAGCATAGCTCTCTCTGGAAAACATTTTTTTTCTAATTATTCTTTTATCTGCACTATTGTGACTAATATATCAGATGCAAAGTTAAAGAGGACAATCTAAAAAGGGGCTGAGCAAGAATCAGGTTTTTTTTTAACCCCCGTGCCAAGACAGCGTAAAGGAAAGAGCTTTAATTACGGGCACTGCTGTGTAATCTTAAATAGAACTTTTAAATAGTATGGTTCAGAGCTGCTCCTCAAATTCTGCTATGTTGGGAGTCAGATGAAGAAAAAATAATGAAAGACTGCAGTGAGTTGAATGACTTCTAAAAATAAAACCGCGATGATTTATTTGTTTTGTTGTAGTTAAAAGATTTATCTCAAAGTCTGCTTCAGTTGGAATCTTGAGAAAAATTGAGCTCTAGTGAGCTATAGCAAAAAGGCTAGAATTGCCGGTTACTTTAAGTTATGGAAAGCTGGTTCGCCATCAGCTGGACCATTGAATAGAAAGCCAGGCTGGGTATAAATTATTCTTTCGAAGCAAAAGTGTCTTGCTAGCTGGCCAGAACTGAATCCCATGCCTTGAATTTAGTCAGTGACAACAGATTAGCCAACAGTTCAGAGAATCCAACTGCCCCAAGGAAGGGAGAAAATGTGAAATTGAGCAACCTCCAAATGGAGAAATTGTGGAAGAGTGAGATGTAGAAAAACAGGGGTCTGGATTTTCCCAACGACAGAGAGCCTCTCTACTGGGCAAAAATGTCAGAAGAGGCCAGAATCTGGAAGTCCCGCCCCTTAACATGGTACCTACCAATTTCGCGGGAGCAGGAATGGGCCTGGTTCCGGATTTGCTCATGCATATTTTATGGAGGTAACTGCTCATAGAAATCAGCAGCTGTCTCCACTTGGATGATTTTGCAAGAAACCTAGCACGTGCAGATTAGACCTGGTAGTGCAAGTCTGAACTTTGTGGAGTAATTTGGACAACAAGGGTAACCTTTGGGATAACTCATTGGAATTGGGAAGCTCATTGGAACTGCCAAACTAATTGTCAACATGTCAAGAGGAGCAATTAAGTTGTCAAGGCATCAAAAATTCCTGCCCTTTAAATCTTTGAAAAAACTATCTGGAGTATTTAAAAAAAGACTGCTTGCTATTTCACTCTGCCTATTGACATAAACCATTACTGAATTAGTACTGCATGACTGATTTCACAACTCTTCATTATCATAATAGGGTGCCTGCTATTTTAGTTTGATGACCAGATCCAAGTATCCAAAAATGTGCGGGTTAGCCATGCTAAATTGCCCCTCAAGGGGACTAGCTAGGGTAAATGCATAGGGTTATGGGGAAAGGGTCTGGGTGGTATTGTGGTCGGTGCAGACTCGATGGGCCGAATGGCCTCTTTCTGCACTGTAGGATTCTATGATTCTATCTATGGATTCATTGAAATGGGGCTATAAATGTCAACGCTCAGTTTTATAAGCAACTATGCAATTGAATGAAATGATTATTGTCTTAAGGGATAAAGTAGTTGAAGGAATATAAATGAGTTTTTAATGAATGAGTTTTAAAAAGTCTGCAATAGACACTTGTAACTTTATTTTATCTCAGTTTGGATCCTGGGGTCTTCCCATTTTGGATACTGAGTGTATTGGCATGGTAGGTGTAAGGGTGAAGGTTGGTGTGTGGGGGAGCATTGGGCACAGTAAGTTATCATGGTGCTATAAAGGCCCAGGGGGGTGGGTGGGGACACAGGTTGACATGCAGGGTATAGGAGGCCATGTGGTGGGTGGGGTGTATGAGGTTGGCATGGGTGGAGCATGGGAAATGTGTGGAGTTGTGAGGGGTGAGGAGGTGTGAGGGCTGTTTTCCACTTTTGGTGCTTTTTAAAACTTCAATACAGTGCCACAGCACAGAGGCAGGCCTTCCACCCAACCTGCCTCTGCACCTGGCATCCTCCACACTCTTTCCAGTGTCGTCCAGCCTGATTCCCAGGGAATCCCACCACCCTGGAAATAAGAATAGTTGTGAGCTATTTTCTCATGGGTTGGGTTTGCGGTGCCGGGAAATGTCCCAATTCTGTGCTCCCAACCAAGAAGTGAAAATTCCAATGTTACAAAACCATTTCAGTATCCCCTTGCTACTCACCTGAAACAAGGAATAATTTCAATCACTCATAATTTTTTTAAAAAAGAAAAATATAAATGACAATCCATAAATGCACCTCATTCCAAATTACTTAAGGCACAAGAAGGCTAGATACTTACTTAATGCTAGAAAATGTACTGAGATGTTCGTTACATCAGAGTTACCTTTCATACTGATACTAGATCTCAGACCTCCCTCAATCTCCAAAAAATGACATGTGCCGTTTCCAGGTAAATAACTAGATAATTTGCAGTGACCCACTGGTCAAAGAGAATAGCTTTCTGTCACTGTGTTTCAGCAACTGATTGTATCACATCCTTAAAGTAATCTTCCTTGATTTTGGAAAATATTCAAATCAATTTGTCTTTGGTGAAAAATTGTCAAATATATTTATGAAACAGGAAATTGTAGGTGAATAGGAGCAGTAACACATCTTAGATTCACTTATAGGCTTACTAATTCCTTCTTCTACTGGAGTTTCTTTGAGGATTTAACTAGTAGAATAGATAAGGGAGCACCAGTGGATGTGTTGTATTTGGATTTTCATAAGGCTGTTGATAAGATCCCTTATAAGAGGTTAGTGAGTAAAATTATAGCACATGGGATCGGGGGTAATATATTAGAATGGATCAAGAATTGGTTGACAGATAACAAACTGAGTGGGGATAAATGGGTCTTTTTCCCCCGTGACAGGCAGCGACTAGTGGGGCACCAAAGGGATCAGTGTGGGCCCCAATTGTTCATGATATATATAAATGACCTGGATGAGGGAACTGAATGTAACATTTCCAAGTTCACTGCCAACACAAGACTGAGGGGGATTGTGAGTTGTGAGGAGGATGCAAGGAGACTTAAATGTGATTTAGACATGTTGAGTGAGTGGGAATACACTTGGCAGATGTAGTACAACATGGCTAAACGTGAAGTTACACATTACAGTGTGAAAAACAGAAAGGAAAAGTATTATTTTAATAGTGATATATTGGGAAGTGTGGATGTACAAAGGGATCTGGGTGCCCTTGTGCATCAGTCAATTAAAATGGAGAGGCAGGTGCAGCAAGCAATTAGGAAGGCAATTGGTATGTTAACCTTCAACACAAGAGAATTTCGGTTCAGAAGTAGGGATGTCAAACTGCAGTTATACAGGGCCTTGGTAAGACCAGACCTGGGGTATTGTGTGCAGTTTTTGTCTCCCTACTCAAGAAAGGATATACTTAACATTGAGGGAATGAAGTGGTGGTTCACTAGGCTGATATCAGGGTTGGCAGGACTGTCTTATGGGGTGGGCTTGCACTCATTGGAATTTAGAATGAGAGGGAGGATGTTTTCCCTGGTTGGAGAATCTAGAACCAAGGGACACAGTTTCAGGATATGGGATAAACAACTTAGGACTGAGATGAGGAAAATTTTATTCACTCAAAATCGTAGTGAACCTATGGAATTCTCTACCACAGGTTCAAGAGAAGACCAAGTCACCGAATGTTTTCGAGAAAGATTTTTTTTAGATTTTAATGGCATCAAAGAGTATGGGGAGAAAGTTGGACTGTGGTATTGAGATATAGGATCAACCATTATCGTATTGAATGGCGGAGCAGGCTCTAAGGGTAGATGGCCTACTGCTCCTAGTTTCTATGCTTCTTTGGAAACAGAAAACCACAGTCGCCTCTCTTATGCTGAATTACAATGCAATCTGAACCTGGCATAAATGTACCTGAGCATTAACATTGTGTGGTGGTTCATTGTTGAACGTCCACATGGTTGGTTTGGCTGATAAATCTTTCTGTAGTGTCTTCTGTTCTTAGGCTAAGTTATCGCAGAGATCTTGACGCCTCCTGCCTGGCATAAAATTGGATAATTGCTCCCAGAAAATGGTTTGGTATGAATTTCTGCTTTGTTGCTGCCACTGGTGGGTAATATCACCTGATCATGTGACTGTTTCCTTTTACATTTACAAATAAGGGTCATTTGATGTAAGTAGGACTTTAAACACTATGTTAGAACAGCATGGAGTGGAACAGATGGCTTGCACACACACTATAAAAGCTGTGGCCAAACCGAAGTGGAACACAGAAAGACCGTTTTAATTCAGTTGCCAGCAACACACCCACCAGAACTCCAGGATCCACGAGGGACAAAGGTGAGTGTGGACAGGATGCGGTGAGGGCTGAGGGGACTTGGAACGGAGCTTGGGAGGGTGCAGATGCAGGGACAGAGGGAGTGGCTTCAACTACCCCTAGGTCCCTTGATCAGGTATTGACTGTCTTTGAATGAGGAATGCCCCATGGTTCCCATAGAATCCCTACAGTGCAGAAAGAGGCCATCCGGCCCATCAAGTCTGCACTGACTCACCAAAAGAGCATCCACCCAGACCTCCCCCTCTGCCCTGTCCTTGTAACCCCATGCATTTACCATGGCTATTTCACCTAATCCTACACATCTTTGGACACTAAAGGGACAATTTAGCATGGCCAATCCACCTAACCTGCACACCTTTGGACTGTGGGGGTGGAGGGGAACCGGAGTACCTGGAGGAAACAGTCAGTCAGTCACAGGGAGACTGTGCAAACTCCACACAGTCACCCAAGGCCAGAAACAAATCTGGGTCCCTGGCACTGAGGCAGCAGTGCTAACTAGGTTTTGGGTTCACTTAAGGCCCTCAATGGATGGTCAGGTGGCACTTGAGCAACAGCACAGCACTGATGAAGAAGCCCTGTCACTTGATCAGACATTTGCAGCCTCCAGCTGAGAGACTGGCATTGCAGGTACCTTGGAGGCTAAAGTTGGATCAGTACGTGATGAGTCACCAAGCATGAGCAGCTGCAGCCAGGCCAGCAGGAAAGGAGACACAGTGGAGTCCTACTTGGAGGGCCTTTGGTTTCCATAGAATCTTCTCCAACCGTGCTTTAGATCCAAATTTTACGGTCACACACACTCTCCTTTCTCAAGGAGTAACAATTACATCATGGCTTCAGGCAATCTGGAAAGCCAAAATGACTTCAAGTAATTGTAATCCAAGGTGGGAAGGTTGAGGGGATGGTGCCGCTGAGCTGCTGATACAGAATACTAATTCTGTGTGGATTTAGAACCAAGGCAACTCAGATTCAAATGAGCATACTGTTCTTATTTTGGAAGGGAAAGTTATTTTTGGAGCTGGAAGGCTGTTGTTGTTGCTAAGTTATCAGTAAGCTTTTATTTTCTTAAAATATGCTTCTTTTGTAAAGCATTTTACTTTTTGGAATTCATAGTGGGCTGAGTGCATTTAATTGCAAACTCTATGTTGGAGAATTATGTTTTGTTGGAATGGAACTGTACAGACCTTTTTGCTGGAATGTGACAGTGGAGAAAAGCTCTGCACAGTATGATTGTTGTCAGCTGTAGCTCAGTGCATTGCCCTCATGCTTCTGGGTCAGCAGATCATGGACCAGAATTTTACACTCCCCCACTGGCGAGGTTTTAGTCGAACCTGCCTGTCCACATCGCGATTTTATGCTGGGGCGGGCAAGGCCTTGGGCGGGAAGCCCTCTCTTGCCCCAATTGACGCCCACTTAATTTTTAGGTTGGCAGAAGGACTGAACTTCCATGGGGAAGATGGAAAAAGAAGTTAGTTTTCAGGCATAAATGGGGGTATGGGGCTCCATCAGAAGCCCCCCATCGGAAATCAGGCACGCACCTTTAAGGTCCAGTGGCCTCCAGACCTCCCAAACCCTCTCATCCTTCCCCGAAACCTTGATCACCCCTTTTGTGTCCCCCCAATCCTTTCTCTACTCTCCCTGCCCTGTGACCCCTTGAATTGGGCCTCTGTTGCCCGGACTTGGACTCTGATGTCCTCCTGAACTTACACTTCTGTCAACAACAGTGCTATTGTTGCAGGAACTGGAGAGCTGCCAGCCAAGCAGATTGGTTGGCAGATCTCTAAGGCAGGATTTCCTCCTGAGAAAGGGGCGGAAGTCCCACTTGCAGCCACTTAAGGCTCATTCAAGTGAATTGGCTGTGGAGCACTCAATGTCTTCAGGTGGCGGGAAGCGAGACATTGCCATCTGAAAAACTTAGGCTATGGGTTGAAGTCCCACTCCAGACACATAAGCACATAATCCAAGCTAATACTTCAGTACAGTTTTGAGGGAGTGCAGCAATCTTGGTGGTGCTGTCTTTCAGATGAAATGTTAAACTCAGACCCCATCTGCCCTCACAGTTGACAAAGAAGATCCCAGGACCTATTTTGAAAAAGAGCAGGAGGCACCCTTGCTAGTATTTACTCTTCAACTAACACCTAAAAACAGATTATCATCAAAACATTGCTGTTTATGGGAGCTTACTATGCACTAATTGAGTGCTGTGTTTTGAACATGGCAACAGTGACTACATGCAAGAAAGTATACTGAGTAAAGTGTTTTGGGCCTTCCTGTGATCACAAAATGCAAGTCTTCCTTTTTATTAAAAATAAAAGTAGAAAATAATCAATTAGAAAGAAAAAAGCTTACAGGAAAAGGCTGTTCACAAGGGCAGCACTCAAGATATATCGTAGTTGATGCTTATGGCATATTTCATTTGAATGTTACTGAGAATTTTATGAACACATCCCCCTGCAGTATTTGGACATCACCCTGTCGTAAAAAGGCAGCTGAGTGGTCGCGATATGAATCCACCTCCTACCATGGTTGTAGGAGTTCTATTCTCTGTCCAACCCTTGTATTGACACCATCAGTTATGATAAGTGCAGTATTTTATTCCTTCATTCACTTTATTTTTTGAGCTGCACTACTGGACAGATTTTGTATGATGAAGGCTATTGAAGTGAGGGCTGGTTAGGATATCATAGGCCTCCAAGCCCTTCATTTTCTGCTCTTCTTAAAATTACTGGGCAGAATGAAAAAGCTGCAGGCAGATAGTTTCCCAGCCAGCTCTCCAGGCAAGGGATGTTCCCTCCAGGGATGCCCGATTAGAAAATCAACTCTCACATTTCGAGCTTCCACCTGTATTCCAAAATGTTGATATCAACATTTAGTTCCATTCCTCGCCAGAACCTAATGCTCATTTAGATTCTCGACTCAAATGACAGAAAAAGAATAACAATGAAAAATTAGTGGGTGTTTTGCCTTATTCTAAATATTGAAGAATTATTGCTTTTTCAAAATTGTTTCATATAAATTCTCAAAATGGAAGAAATGATTCCCTTGGTCTGGGGATTGGGGGGATAATTTTGACTTTGTGGATACAGCTCCCATCATGAAAGAGGAGTGATGTTGGATTAGCCATCAGTTATGCATCTTTTCTGACATCACATGAAATTAAGTTACACATGTCAAGTTTAAGAATGTTAGAAATGAGATTTGCACGAATTATTTGCAGGTTTGACGAGATGATGGTACATTGATAGATCAACTGATTGACAGACATAGTAAGCCATGTCCATTCAAAATAAAGCACTGAAAGAGATCATGCAAAAAACTTTATAACGCATTGGGCTCTCCATGTAGGGAGGTGGGGAGGGTAATTCGAAACTTGTTTAAAGCAGGTGCTAGCAAATCAATGTGGGAGTAAATGGAAACAAAAATCAGGACAGATGTAAAACCGACAACCAATTTGCTTTTGCAGGTTTTACACTATCACACAAAGCCAAAATCCCACCACCACCCTTACCAAAAAGGTTGGGTGCACGAAGTGCACTTTTTAGACAATAAATGTTGTTTGTGGGACAGGCAACTGGTCCTTCAACCAGGTCACGTAAACAATCGGAAATAATACATTTATAGCAATCAAATCTATTATAAAAAGGATGGGCTGTATTTCATAATGAGTTTAAAAAGTTGTATACCCATTGAGAAGGCTCCTTTATAATCCATTTCAGCCAGGGACATCTCTGTTTCAGAAGGATCCATCATAAAAACCTTCTCGTTATTGCAAAGATGAAACTCTGTATTGAGAGAGTAGACAACTGGAACTGGGCGATTTGTCTGTTGAAAGGCAATAGGGACAAGGAACCTTGACGGAAAAAAGAATAAAGTCAATGTGCTGACACTATCTCAGAAGACAGTTATATTGTATGTTCTCTGCAATAAGTGAAAGCAGATCCACATCTACAAAGACAAATTTATTCAGAACTGGAAATTATATTGCAATTATTTCTTGATAAGTCTACTTTAGCTCTCATTTTTCACAATGGTTATTACACTGGCATTGAACACATACTGCTGTATTAATATATAAATTTTGGCTCTGAACTACTGCTGTAAGATAATGGTTTAAGAACAATTAAGAATCAATTTTAATTCCAGGTGGGAACTGGAAATGCAGGGCCTAAAGTGTTCTAGTGCACCAGAAGTTTAAGTCCAGAAGAATTGTCCAACCCCTACTCTCTTCAGTACCAGTGGGTATGATGTCAACTCTGTGTAGCACTGACAACTACAAACATAGAAAACCCAAAAATGGGAGGGGAAACTACACACTTCGCCTTTACTGCGCAGAGACATGGTGGAAACAGAATTCATCTTAAAAAATGCTGGTGGACTACTCCAAGTCCCTACCCTGCCACAAAATCCCAGTAAATCAGGACAAATAGGTATAAAACAGCTAATGTGTGAATAATAACTTGTCAAATAAAGCCAGATGTTTAATTTTTTTCTGGCCATTTGATAAATGCAATTTGCTCTGGTTATTTTCATTCAGCTGGTGATAAATCCATGCTTTTTTTTGCATGAGCTGGCTTTCCCAAACTCAAATCTGGGGTTTTAAGCTAAATATGGCCCTAGTGATATTGCTGTATGCCAAGATATACCCGTTGTATGTATTTTGAGAACACTTTTTCAGATAATACAAGCTACACAGGTGATTTCCTTTCTCTCCTGTAAAACTTAGGACAGCATAATATTCGGCAGTGGTGACAACATAATTGTCTTTTGTAGTCTTAAATCCTGTAATTTTAGCTCTTTTCATTATCATTGGCATATTACAGATGGTTCAGTGATTACGAGATTGCAAAAGGTAGTGTGAAGAAAGTTGGAAAATTATCTCCGGTTTTGCTTCTGTAACCTACTGAGCAATCTGAACCCTTCAGATAGGTTAGAGCTTACGACTCTAATTCTCTGTAGGTTTAATGATAAAATGGCACAAAGCATTTTCCCATGAGAGAAAAAATGGAAAAAGACTGGATTTTGCACATTTTGTGCTGAAGTTGAAGAAATATTTGAGTAGTGGAATTATAATCCGTACTTTTCAGGAGCATGTGCGGTACAGGCCAATGGCTTATCTCCAGGGTCGATCCAAGGTTGTGTGGGTTGTACAGTGCAGGGGATCAGAAAGATTGTGTACTCTCCTGAATAATCTTTCCTGTGGAGAAGAAAAACATCAGAAAAAAAATCATGCAAATTCTTTTAAAGCTTGCTGCTACATGATATATGCCACAATTAGCTGATTTAAGTCGATAAATATCCTACTATATCCTATGTAATCTAATACAATTTTTTTTAAATGCACTGAATGAGCATTTGGTTGATGAAACCTTCATTCCAATAGCTGCAACAATTTTTGTGCATTCAAAAGACTTTTTAAAATAGAATGTCACAAATGATAGTTTGCTGAGAAGTATACTTACTCGGTTTCAAATTCTGACAGGCTAAAAAATCACATAGAAATAGTCAGTAATGACAAAGAACCATGTCAATTAAAGATAAAAGAATTTTTAGCGATTCTACACAAGGAAAGGCAGAAAAGCCCAACATGTTTGTCCACTTTTGACAGATCAAAATCCCAAGTTGTTAGCTTTCTAAATGTCTTGAACAGAATTCAATGTTATTCACATTCTGGACTTAACAATACAAAATAGACTCATTTTTTGGATATTAATTTGGAATCTTAACCATATAAGATCTTGTTGCTTGGAAGAGCTAAATACTCTTACTATCGTCCTAAATTCATGAAGGTGCTAATACTTTGACATAAATTGCATGAGTTGTCCAATTTTTATTACCTACTATATGCCCAGTTTTTAACTACCGGCTAAAAACATTCCCCTACATAATTCCAGTCACTATACTTCAAAAGTTATTAATTGTGTGGGGCATTTTGAGATTGCCCAACGCAAAATAGGATTAACATTTAAAAATGGCTTGTGTTGATATTATCAGAAGAATGTTGCATTTGTATAACATTGCTTTTTCTCCACTTTTACAAAGGATTGTAAACACATTACCCACTGGCCCATTAATACAACTGACAGAAATTTCTAGGCTTATTTCTTTTCATATTCATTTACATGATGTGGGGCATCACTGGCTAGGCCAACATTTATTGTCCATTCCTAGTTGCTTTTATATGAACGTAAGTATTATTATCCCACAGATCTCACAGGTTGCCTTATCTGAAATTATTTCAAAAAGCAGGATCTATCAATGAATCTGCCAAATCCTGCATTAAAACTACATCCACTTAGAATAAGGTAACGTTTTGTTTTAGATAACCACATTGTCTTATTTTATGCTTACTACCTTATATTGGGAAGCTAATCCTTAATTGAAGAATATTACTGCCTATCATAATGCACTGTAAACATTTTCTAGTTTTGGCACATGGATTAATTACTCTCTGGAATGTGTCTCAGCATTGGGCTAATGTGCTTTTACCACCGCGCCCCCCCCCCCCCCCCCCCATCTCCCCCAAAGAGAGAATTGAATTTTCAAAGTAAATAGATAAACCTTAAGAACACATCAATTAAAAGGGAATTTTATTTAATATATAAAATGACAAATGACAATTGTTGAATATTCTGATTTGCGTGCTGCTGTTTGGTGGAGAAATATGTTTTTTATGAAGGCTCATCGATGTTGAATTCCCACAGGGATTCTATGGATCGCCCATTGTAAGTTTGAGGGAGAATCTAGGAAAACCTCGGAAAAACACTCCTAAATAGGATTTTATTCCCCCCCCCCCACCCAGATGTCTGCAGATCTCCCTAAATTACAATATTACAATGAATGGTTGAGAGAACCCCACTGGAAATTAATATGGATCTTTTCTCCTCTGTACATGCATTTTTGTGACACAGTGATTTCTGTGGCTGTGCAAACTTTTTCTTGAGGGTGGAGGAATTTAGTCTTGTAAACAAAACAGGCATTGATTTTTGTATGAATCAATGTTCAATGAAAGGTTTTACATTTAGCTACAGAATGCCTTATTATAGTTACAAGAAGTGATGGAAGTAAAAAATAAATCAGCACTATCATCCTTGCCAGAACAAAGTATCTCACTACCATCGTAAAAAAGTTAGATTAGCATGTACGTTTTCCCAAAACATGGCAGTTGACAATTCAGAATAAAACTGCATTCTGCTTTCATGTGTAAAACACTATTGGGTTTAAAACCTATTGTTAAATTGTGGCAGTCCTCGAAAAGCAGTAGGTCAGCAAGGAAGATGGATTTTTACTTTACCTGTTGTAAGAACTAGTTGCTCGCCATAGCTGATAAGGGGAATCAAATGTCTGAGCACTCCAGAGCAACTGCAGGTCAAATTCAATACCCCCCAAATGATCAGGAGCTACAATTTGAGACTTCTCCCCTGGCAGTGTGTGATGATCCATCACAAAGTGACCTGGAAAGAAACACATATACCAGGTTCAGGCTTCTTCTCTCTCTGCTCAGAACAGCACTTTTGTGCCATGATTTGGATGCACTTTCTTCTGTTCTCCACCATCACTGCCATTCTCACATGCACTTTGCTAGTCAGTGAGTAGTGATGAGGAATCATCTGCTAATTCAACACCTGGAGTATATTTTTAACTTTTACTTCAGCTTTACTCCTTTATCATTCAAATCCTGCTCCACCTGTGTTAACCTTTGCTACTTTTTGATAGTCCAATATCAACTTGCCTTTCTCCCTTTGGCTGTCTATTTTACACTTTTGGAGGCAGGAGGAACTTATTTTAAGAAGGGTTTTCACTGATTATAATCAGCTTTGAAGCTGGGATGAAAAGCCTAGGTTCAGAATACTGACAAGATTTCATGACAATGTTTGTTCTAGCCAAATGAGGAAATTCTGTGGTTGCAATGCTCTGCGTACTTAAACAAGCCTTATGTGACACAAAAGAAATATTTACTGAAAACAATCAATGCCTACTTTACTGTAATATACATAACATAGGAAGGTGAACTTTATTCCTGGCAGGATTGCTGCTGGAACTGGTTGAAGTAAGACATCTGCCCATTGGTCAGAACCTGCTGCAACTTGAGTCGGGGTCAATTGAGTCAATTTATTGGCAGGTCTCCAGAGCTATTGTTACTCTTCAGTTTTGAGTCCATGGGAGTTGAATTGCAAACGACAGCAGTGCACAAGTCTCTACAGGAGCGGATATTTTGTGTTCCTTTCGTGATGCACTCAGGATCGCAGCTTCCTGGGGCCACTCAGCAAGGTTTCTCAATGGCAGAAACAAACTTGGGAAATTTCTGTTTTGTGGGTGACTGGGAAGCAGTAGTGCTCCAGAACCAGCACAGCAAAGTGTGAGAAGGAACAAATAGGCAGTAAGACCAGGCATAAACTGGAAAAGTAGTTGTTTATTGGAATCAGTGGAGAGAAAAAACACACAACAAATCCATCAGCCATGCCTACTTATCATTATTTAGATGTGATTGGCTAGGTAGGCAGAGGATAGTGTGATCCACCCAAAATGAGCAGAAGAAAATTCCAGGCATTTTTAAGGAAAGTTAGTGCAAAACTATCGACCACCAACATCATCCCCCCACCCCCACAAAAGGACCTCCCAAAACCTGAAGACTTTTCTGAAGGAACTCCACCCAGAACCTCATACCAAAGGGCAAAATTATTTCTTGACAAATTTGCAGTATCAACCTATCATTAGACACACAGTATAACCATAATTACATAGCAATACCATGGCTATACTGGCAGAGCAGTTGGTACAAAATGAATCAATAACTAAATTGAACCAGTTGAATAGGTAAAAATAGTTACGTGATTAAAAACAGATCTTAATCTTGAAGTTTAAAAAAACCAACTCTGTTGCTCTTACAGTTTAGGAAAATTCAGATATTCTGTTCTTCTTGGAAAAGGATTCTGGTGTAGTAATTTTTTTGTGCTGTAAATTCTCTATTGTGGGGACACAGGAATTGAGTGTGGAATGTGGATTTGGACTAGCACTGCTGGAATTTGAGTCCTGATGCATGTGAAGCTCTAGATAGATTACTCCTACATTTTCACAAATGTTACATTTTGGATTCAATAGTAACATACTGTTGAATATGCGTTATATTATTCTGATAAAAATGATTTATAGAACACATGATGGTCGCTTGTAAAATATGAATTATAACCAATAGCTAATCCTTCAGTAAACCCTGGCTTCTCCCCTTTCTCAACATCCTTCAACCCATGAAGAAATTACTTGCCTCTAAATTTTGCATGTGTCTTGAATTCAATGACAAGACGACCATCGTCCCTTATATAAATGCGTATTATCTGAAGTCGCGCTGACAATACACTGTCAGTCTGTATGCCTGCATTAAATAACAAGACAAAATGAAAAACTTTGCATTAGATAAATGAAAAAGAAGTAAAATTCAAAAAAACACAATTTCTTTGCAACTATCTTTCTTACCTGTTCTCCATAGAACGGTGTCATAAAAGAATGAGAACTCCATCTCAGTGTGATGCTCGAGTGAAGCCCAACCTCTTGGTGCTGTTACGTAAATGTAAGAGACGTACAATGGAACTGACACTGTCAGGAATGACTGGGCAGAATCTCGTACCTGCCAATTATAAGAGTGTAAGAAAATGTGACATGGGAGAAAACCTTTCGGGCTCGTTAATCCCTCTGTCCCAAGTCTGTGAACATGATCCACTTCATTGTGAACCCATCACAATCCATTGGCCCTGCAAGGAATTGTTCTGCAAAGTCTCTGCTCTCACCTCCAAGATCTTTGGCATTGTTATGCATATACTGTAGACTCTCACTAATCACACATCATGACACAAAATCTAAACCTTAATTGATATGAGAATGTAAATAAACTGAATAGTTAGTCTAATTAATAATTAATTACCTGATGTGAAAAGATAGGCCAAACATAAGCAATATTTCAATTTTATTTGAAATAATCACTTTTTGACAGACTTTAACAGTGATGCATTTTCTCTCATTTGCTCGCATTCCCTTTCTGAGTTAGAAGACTGTGGGAGTAATAATGCCTTTGAGTGATAGTGTAAAATGAGTGACATCAGCTCAGTCACCTTTAAATCAATGGAAACAAATGTTGTGAAGAGGTGTATAATGGGTGACTGACCCGATATCATCATCCATTACACCCCATTGTCCAAAGTCAAAATGACCCACTATGAGTTCAATGCTTGCGCCAGGTCTTGAGCACACTAATAAGATTAACATTTCAGGGCAGAACCAAACGCATGCTTCACTGTTGAGGTTCCACCTTTCACAAAAGATATTCAACTAGGGTTCCACCTATTTCTTTATGTAGATATGAATGGTAGATATGTAGGTATTATATAGACAATCTAGGCCAATATTGTTCCCTCAACCATCACCACCAAAATCATTCGATTTGCTGTTTGTGAGGTCTCTGTGTTGAGCTTCATGGCAGCATGTCAAAAGTAATTAACTGATCTGAAAGCACTTCAAGAATGTCATTTGGTGTTATTTCGACCTCTCTTTTTGATGGGTTAAAAATTAAACATCTGAATAATACAAACTTTTTCTCTGGTTAAAATACTAAAACAAAGCATTTTTTTAACTGTGATAGCAGTGTTTCATTTAATTGACAGAAATGTAAAGTGAAGTTGCTTATAATTTGGACCATTGTCAATCAAATAATTGTAGACAATGGGCCGGATTTTACCATCGTGTTGAGCCCGTTTTTGGGCGCGAACACTTGGTAAAGTCGGGCGTGAGGCGAGTACCACGATCTACGCCCACTTCCGTGCCGGTTCCCTCTTTACCAAAGTCCGAAAATGGCCTCGATCGGGACTGCGAATGGGCGCGACAGCCATCTAAATTCATTTGCATGCATTTAAATTGGTTTAATGGGCTGCGCGCCCAACTTTACCGGCACTTTCCCCTTTACCACCGCGTTCGCCCATCCAGAATTGGTGCGAAACAGACATGCTCCATATAAGTCCGATTCGGGCGCTCCAGTTAGTGAGGAGGTAGGTGCAGAGCACCCGACGGCTCTCTGCCTGAGATTGTAGGAGGTGGGGAGTGGGGGATGGGGCGGGGGGGGGGGGGGGGGTCTGCTGTCACTTTGCTTGAGATATGTGGGGGGGGGGGAATGGGGGTCCGCTTCCACTCTGCCTCAGATCACTGGGGGGGGGGGAAGAGGGGTCTGCTGCCACTCTGCCTGAGATCAATGGGAGGGAAGGGGGAGTCATGATCGGTGTGGGTGGCGAGGATGGGGGGGGGGGGGGTCAAGTAATGTTGTGGGGGTGGGGCAATGTCTGTGGGGGCCAGGGGGAGGCATTATCCAGCCTGGGGGGGGGGATGTGGCAGGGGAGCAGCAGTCTATCATTTTCTTTTCTGTGCATGGCGCAGTTGGAGGCGCCGATTGGAGTTGCAGGGTTTCGGGCGCATTAAGCCCTGCCCACAGGCTTGTGCAGCACGATTAGGACTTGCTGATATTTTTGCAGGCAGAGTGTGTATGGGGGCGCCTCAGAATGGGTCTAAAAGTCGGATCTGAAACGCTCCTAGTTTCAAGTCCGCCCAGCACTTAGAATCAAAATGGTAAAATAGGGCCCAATGTTTGCAGAATGAGCATTCAAATTTTTGTGGATATAATCACCTGGAAGTCAGCTGTCACTGAGCCACCGCAGACATCAATCAGTTCCGTCATATCATAGTAAGCGTCAAATGTCCAGATACAGCTCTTCAGGTTGAGATGCTTATAAAGCTGGATGGTCTTAGGTTCTCTTACATTCGGATCAAACTGGAAAGGCCGATCGTACCCAGGACCAAGAGTGATGCTATCATAGTTGACATCGTCTAGAAATCCAGAATCTGCAGACACACCATAAACAGAAAGCATAAAAAATAGACACCCTGTTGCTTTTTATTCTCTGACTTCTAAAGTGCAGTTAGTTTCAGAACAAGAATAATTTTGATGATACAATCAATGTACAAATTATGGATAACATTCAAAGGATGCTAAATCAAGATAAGGTAAAATGTTTGATATTTTTCTAAAATTGCACTTCTCCCATTTCACAAAAATCCTATATTTTATAGATAGAGAAGCTTATATATATATATATAACGCAAGCAGGATAACAAAAGGGGCCAGAAAGGGAAAAGACCAGAACTATTGATCTTTCAGTTGAGAATCATCTATCACAAGGCTTCAAGTGTGACAACATTTCTATTAATAGTTCCAGATATTTCTCTGCTATACAGTGTGTATGTGGAACAGGATTTTTAAAAATGGGGCATTAAATGTTTTTGAGAGACAGCCACTGGGAAAGTAACTGGCTGTCAGTAAATTAGAATGATTCTATGCATGTTACTTGTTATGGAAGTAACACTTTGGGGGTCAATAACAAAGGTCAATTTTTTTTTGCAACAACCGAAGGGCTCTCCGCCTTAGCTGAAATGGAACTGGAGCTTTGAATCCAGAAGTCCCGTCCCCATATCAGGCACCCACCGTTTTCACCAGCGGGTGATAACAGGGGTGGGATAAGTTTCACACATCCAAAACAGAAGCAGTGGCACATTTAAAACTGCTTGAATCAAAAACAATTTACATCACCCAAGTTTCTGAAATATGACTTATGGCTGAATGATTTAAAGAAAAGGTCTAAAGCTGTCTGAGTCCTTTAGAGATGTCAGGTACCCTTTTAAGATTAAGAGTAGACATGACACGAATGTGGATATAAGGTGGATAAAGTCTGCGAAACTGTCAAGCTGTTTAAACCTCCTGCCTTTTACATTTTGGAAGGAAACCCAGTCAGCTCTGACTCTCAGTTGAAAAAAAAGTGCTTGCAATTTCAACAGCTGTTTGTTGAGAAAAGCATGATGGTTATCATTATAGGATTCGTACTGCTTGACTGCTTCCACAACCTATCATCATCACAGAGCGAGGTCTCTAAGTTCTCACTTTGGCTAACAGCTCCAAGTGATTATAAAGGGATGAACTGTCTTTGATGTGCGAATATGAATACAAATATTTGTTTTTATAATGATGTGGAGTTGTCGGCGTTGGACTGGGGTAGGCACAGTAAGTAGTCTCACAACACCAGGTTTAAGTCCAACAGGTTTATTTGGTAGCACGAGCTTTCGGAGCACTGCTCCTACTTCAGAGCGCTGCTTCAGTCGTCAAGGGCATTCAGCCTCTGATCTTTTGGTAAGCGTTCTCCAAGGCGGCCTTCAAGACACACGACAACGCAAATTTCGCTGAGCAGAAACTGATCGCCAAGTTCCACACACGAGGACGGCCTCAACACTATCTGTAACCCCCACGACTTGCCTGGGCTTGCAAAATCTCACTAACTGTCCTGGCTTGAGACAATTCACACCTCTTTAACCTGTGTTTAACCCTCTCTCCCCTCACATTGTCTGCACCTGTAAAGACTTGATTACCTGTTAAGGCTCACATTCCAACTATTATCTTGTAATTGAGTTTGTGTCTATATATTCCCTGTTTGTGAAACAAATCCTGCACTCACCTGATGAAGGAGCAGCCCTCCGAAAGCCCATGCTACCAAATAAACCTGTTGGAATTTAACCTGGTGTTGTGAGACTACTCATTGTTTTTATAAGCAATTAAGTATTTGATGGGGTTTAAATGTGTTGAATGGGCTCTTATCAATCAGAGTGCTTTTTAAAAAATATAGTGAACCCTGTATTAGATACTTAGAACTTTATTTTATTTCATCTCAGTATGCCTCCTGAGGTCCGCCCAGGCTGGATACTGGGTGAGTTGGCATGGAGTGTGTAAGGGCATTGGGTGGAGACATGGGAATATGAGAGGCCATTTGGTGTGGATGGGGATGCATGAGTTGGCATGGGTGGGGAAAGGGGTGTGCGGGAGGCAGTCAAGAGAGCCTTGGTATTTTTATTATAACTGGGACAAAGTTATCAAACAGCCTTTTAAACAGTCTACCTTGGCACTCAGCAACACCTTTGGTTGTCTCTGTACTGGTTCCGAGGGCAGCAGGCCAAAATCATAGAAATCATAGAAACCCTACAGTGCAGAAGGAGGCCATTCGGCCCATCGAGTCTGCACCGACCACAATCCCACCCAGACCCTACCCCCATATCCCTAAACCCTATTCATACCCCAAGAATGAAAATCTGAACATTTGGGGAAGTTTCTCCCAAGTCATGATTGGGGAGGCAGGAAAATTCCCAACTCGGGAGTGAAAATTTGGCCAAAAGTGATGGTCCATTTGCTCACTATTTAAATAGAAACAGATGATTTATGGTTTCTTCCCTCAAGTTTAACTATTCAATTTGTTGAGAAGATCAGAACTTTTTGAGCAAACCATCAGAAATAAAATCCTGCACTTTAAGACATTTAAGTTTTAAAACATTGATTGAAAATAGATGGAAACATAAAAATGAAGGTTAGAAGATAAACAGAGACAGTCAGTTGTTTATTGCAGTTTGATCATGACCATAATTATGAAAAATGTTGGACATACAATAACTCCTGTGAATAATAATTCTAGTTAAAAGAATTGGCATGAGTATTCCTATTCTGGTTCATGCTGACTGTTTCCTCAAAATTATCAACAGAAATAATTTTACCCCTTAGAATGGATCTACTTGTCTTGTTGCCTCTCAAAATACAACACACTAAAGTCTGAATTTTCGCACAGAAGATATGCCAGCAGGAACATGAATCCAGTGGTCCAATCTCCAAACTTGGTGCATAATTTTCACACTGGGGGATGCGATTGTAGGGGTATGAATGGATTCTGCCTTAGCAGAATCAGCAGCTGTCTCCACGCGTGTGAGTTTGGTGAGCGAGGTGTCTTAAAAGGCCGGAGATTAGACCTCGTAGGAGCAGGTCTGAACTTTTTGGATTAGTTTCAATATTCAGGGTACGCTTTGGAGAGGTAAGGTACCAATTGTAAATGGTCCTGTGACACTTTTGGTAAAGTCTGGTGCCTTTTGGGATTATTAAAAGTAGAATGAATGTGCGTAAAATGTGCAGAAGCCCATTACAACTGTGAAAGAACTATCAAACCCATTGGAACCATCAAAGCTGTCAAAGGATTTTATTCTGCTGGGCTTTAAGGTAAAAAATGTAGTGTTTATAAAAACAGTGCTGGCTATTTCACTCAGATTGTTGATATGAGCCTCTGGGTTATCATTATAGGACTTGTGTTGCATGACTTATTTTACCACCTATTATTATCAGAGGGGCACCTGTTACGTAAGCAGTTTGACAGCTCCAAGTGGTTATAGAATAGAGATATTTGTTTTCGTAAGAGATTAAATACTTCAGTGAAATTTTTTTTTCATATTAGAGAAGGAATTTCAATGTAGTGAATTGTTTTTTAAAAAAAATCAGTGAGTTTTTGTTTCAAATAGTGGCATCGCCAATAGACACGTAACTTTATTTTGTGTCAGCATGATTCTTGAGGTATGCCCCAGGTTTCTACGAGGTAAATTGGCATGGAGGGCGTAAGGTCAAAGGGTGGTGGGTTCAGGCTATGGTTCACATGATTTGGCACTAAATCACCATTGCGGCTATAAAGGGCCATGGGGATAAGTGGAGGGCATGGATTGGTGTATAGGGTATGAGGGACCAGGAGTATGGGTGAGGGCATAGATTGGTATAGATGGGGAGTATGTGGGCGGGGGGGGGAGGTGAGGGCTGGATGGATGTTTTTTTTGGTCAATCTTTCACAAGGTGCCAGAGCTCCGGGCCTTCGATCAGCCTGCTTTGGAGAGGTAAGGTACCAATTGTAAATGGTCCTGTGACACTTTTGGTAAAGTCTGGTGCCTTTTGGCACATGATAGCCTCTGCAGTAGGCCCAACTTTTAATTGAATCCCCATCCCTAAATCAAAATCCCAACTTTCGGGCCTCTCTTTCGCGGGTCAGGTTCAGGGAGCTGGGAAATGTTCCGACTCTACACACCAACCAAGGAGTGAAATCTGGGCCTAAGTTTTAAACATAATAAAACTCAACCTTATGTGCTGTAGTTTATGTCTTTAAATTATGTTAATAAAAAGATGGCAGAAACTTTGCTGCTGACAGTTTGTGGAGTTTTGAATTCACGCTTGGTTCTACCTGTAATACTCCTGAGGTCCTTGAGTGTAACCAGGTTGGAACAGATGTGTTGGTGCCGGTAAATGGATTCTGACAAGAGGAAGTGCAGGTTATGCAGCGGCATAGTGGATACTAGAGGTAGCATCCCATCCTGATGAGGGATCTGGACAGAAATGTGGATTCTAAGCAAAACAAGTGGAAAAGAAACCTATAAATATGTGAATTGCACTGTTTATTATCCGAACGTAAAAACATTTCACAATAATAGAGTTTTTATTCAATGAACACAATTGGGTGGTACTCCACTGTGCTTGCCAATCTTGGCATCACATAACCACTGTTAATTGCTCTTTCGTTCCTCATGTTCTTCAGCCTGAAGAGGTTTTCTGCATTGTCAACTGTTGCAAATAAGGTGGGCATCATATATGATTTGTTGACTTCAGTACACAAAAGACAGGGGGACAGAATATAATGTTCCCTCCTCTGTGGTGCATTTGGAGGTGGACACAACATTTAATCCAATGGCGGTGGATGAGGTCACCACCGCCCTCACCCCAATTAGGCCTATCGAGAACCCCGTCCTGCCCCACTGCCGATTGTGGTCCTTAAGTGAACAATTACTGCACACTTAAGGGCTTCACCCTGGCATCACGTTGAGCAGGGTCTCGTCATGTGGGGAGCATGACAGGCAAATCTATGCAGTGTCACTTGTGGGCTTCAAGTGGGTGTCTCTCATTCAAAGTGCCTGTTGGAGAGAACTATTATCGGAAAAGGAGGTCATCTGTTAAACATAGAAACATAGAAAGGAGTAGGCCATTTGAATCTTCGAGCCTGCTCCGCCATTCATTTTGATCATGGCCCATCATCGAATTCAATATCCTATTCCCCCCATATCCCTTGATCCCTTTAGCCCCAAGAGCTATATCTAATTTCTTCTTGAAATCACTCAACATTTTGGTCTCAACTACATTCGGTGGTAGTGAATTCCACACATTCACCACCCTCTGGGTGAAGAAATTTCTCCTCACCACAGTTCTAAAAGGTTTACCCCTTATCCTTAAACTATGACCCCTAGTTCTGCACTCCCCCACCATTGGGAACATTCAGTTCCCTCTTCCAAATCATCAATATGTAATGTGAACAGTTGAGGTCCTAGTACAAATCCCCGTGGAACCCCACTAGTCACTGACTGCCAATCAGAAAAAGACCCATTTATGCCAACTCTATTTTCTAACCAGCTTTCTATCCATCTCAAGACATTACCTGCAATCCCATGTGCTTTAACTTTACATCGTGGTCTGTTACGAGACCTTGTTGAAAGCTTCCTCCTCAGTCAACTCTACTAGTTACATCCTCACAAATTTCTGTTTTATAAATCCATGCTGACTTCGTCTGATTATACCACTGCCTTTGTCTGATTATACCACTGCCTTCCAAATGCCGAGTTATGAACTCCTTGACAATAGACTCTAGCAACTTCCCCAGTACCGACGTTAGGCTCACTGCTCTCTTGTTCCCTGTTTTCTCTCTACCTCCCTTTTTGAATAGTGGGCTTACATTAGTTACCCTGCAATCTGTAGGAACTATTGCAGAGTCTAAAGAGTTTTGGAAAATAACCACCAATGGATCTACTATTTCCAGGGCCACTTCCTTAAGTACTCTGGTATGAAGATTGTCAGGACCTGGAGATTTATCCACCTTCAATCCCATCAATTTCCCCAAAACCATTTCTCTACTAATGCTGATTTCCTTCAGCTCCTCATTAAAACATGTTTCTCTCAGCACTTCTGGCACATTATTCATGTCTTCCTTTGTGAAGACTGAAGCAAAGTACAAATTTAATTCCTCAGCCATTTCTTTATTCCCCGTTATGAATTCTCCCGTTTCTGACTGTAAGGGGCTTACATTTGTTTTTGTCAATCATTTTCTCTTTACATATCTATAGAAACTTTTACAGTCACCCCATGCTCTTGCTGACTACCCTCCCTCACCTGTCCCCTCCCTCACCTGTTGCCCCCCCTTTACTCACAGCATGCACTCCCAACACTCACCTGTGGCCTGGGATCCAGCGACACTGCTAAACCTTTCTGACATACACTAACTGAACTGTAGGCAAAAATTAAAGTTAAATGAAGAACAAGTTGCCTTGTATGACCTCTCAATTTATTCCAGTCTATGAAGGGCACCTGGAGGACATTTGGCCCATCCAGTCTGCACTGACTCTCCGAAAGAGCACCCCAGCCAGACCCTCCCCTCCACCCTATCCCCATAATCGCGTGCATTTAACGCATTTGGTCACTAAGGGGCAATTTAGCATGGCCAATCCACTTAACCTGCACATCTTTGGACTGTGGGAGGGAAATGGAGCACCTGGAGGAAACCCACAGCAGTGTGATGTTTTCCCTTCCTGCACAGCCATTCTTTTGGCCTTATACATTTGTCAATTAGCACTACCATCTTTTGAGCAATTTTATACCATGGACTCACATCTGCTTATCTCAGGCACGCTGGCCTCCAGTTCTTCCCCCACTGGCTTCAGGCTGATCTCCTGCTCTCTCCCGCTGTCCCTCTGCTCTCTCTTCCTCCTTGCTCTCCTCCATGGAATTCCTGATTGGCTAATTAGAATGTTCTTACAAAGTGGCCAATCAGGGCACTGAAAGGCATATCTTATTTAAGCGAATGGAACATGAGGGGCAGGGAAAAGGGAAGAGTCCTCAATGGAGCTGAAAACCCAGACAAGTGGGCAATTTGGAGTAAACTGTTGGGACACCCGGTCCAATGAAAAACCCAACTGTCCCAGTAAACCAGGATGTCTGGTCATCTAAGGTTGTTCCAATTACAATACATCTCTATTACAATGGCTAATCTCCGATATTATGCATTTCCTTTAGCTCTTTTTTGGGTTTGTGTATTTCTGAAACATCTACATTGGCCAAACAATATGTGAAGGTTTTCAGAAAACACTCATTTATACCCAGATACCTGCAATGATATGATTCCTTTCCCTACTTACAAAAAAGTGGTATGACCATCATAACAAAAAACCCTGTTCCAGGAGTGAAATCACTTGTTTCATTACATGGTTCCCTTTTCACTCAAACATTAAAGTTGAGAAACATCCACAGTAATTAAAAGGAAAAGACAGTTGGTGATCTAATTAAAGAATGGCTTCGCTGCAGGAATTATGTTGCTTTTGAAGTGCTGAAGGAGGATGCATAGGCACCATTGCTTTACTATCTACTATGGCTTGCAACTATTATAGTCTATGGTCTTCCTCATAGGTTTAAAATCTACAAATTATAATGAAGAAGCTAGACTCTAACGAGTCACTTCTCCCTCGATCTGAACTTTCTTCCTTTTCTTGTTTTTTGAATCACAGAATCCCTATGGTGCATAAAGAGGCCATTCTGCCCCATGAGTCTGCAATGACCCTCCAAAAGAGCATCTCACTCAGGCCTCCTACTCCCCGCACATTTACCATAGCTAATCCATCTAACCTGCATATCTAACCTGTCGGAAAAAGCTGGAGCACCAGACCATGCAGACATGGGGAGAATGTGCAAATTCCACACAGACAGTCACCCAAGGTCAGGATCGAGCCCGGGTCCCTGGCACTGTGAGGTAGCATTGCTAACCACTGTGCCACCATTCCACCTGTAAGTCTGTGATCTTCTTAGCTTGGCAACACATTTCACCATATTATGCACGCTTTCCTTGTACTAGTGCTCTCAACTTGTTTCCTCACTCCTTTGGCACCTTCTCCTCCTTTGATCACCTAACATTCGATCACCTTCCCACTTTTCCTTCAAAGTCTATCTTTTCATCTATCATCATTCCAAGTGGCCTGGTGACTTAGCTACAATCCCCACTCACGTCAGTGAATGAATCTACATTCTCTGTGATTTTAGTTATCACCAAAATTCACCGGGCCCACTCAACTTAAATTTCTCTTTTCACTGAACCCCTTTCTCCAGTCGACTCCCCCACTCACAGCAGTGTCCTAGTCTGGGTACATCCATTGTTTCTACCTTTGATCAATTAACCATTTCACTAATCGGTGACCTTGTTCCTCCTATATAAATCCATACTGATATCATCCATGCTTCCCTGGGAAATGCTAGCTCCCACCCCCTTTCCAAGACTTCCTCAAACTCCCAACTTTCTTTCTTCTAGGAAGCCAACTGCTTCAGCATACCCGTTGCTCTTGCCATGTCCAAAAACAGCCCTGCCTCTACCTTTGTGACTTTCTTCTAAATCCTTCAGTCTCCTTTACAACATTTCTGGTACAACTTCCACTTCTCTGCCCATCATTTCTAGTTCACCTGATGGTCAACTTCTGAATTTGGATCAATCACATAAAGCAAAACTGCATTTCATGCTCCGGGTCCAAATCACTCCAATATTACAAGATTATCCAGGAGATTAAATGTAATCTCAGGCTAATCTTTCTGATTATAAATTACGTCCTCCGTCCCCTTCAGATTTTCCTCCAACATCAATGACTGGAAGTTTATACATTTATCTTAAAAACTGAAACTAAATACATTGCCAGGAGCATGAATCCGTAAAATATACATTTAATAATTAAACTCATAAGGAGAATGAAACATGAAATGAATGAACAAGGTAAACTGTTAAAGCTTCCATTTTAACTAATTTGTATACAGATTGATTTCTTGATCTGATACTTCTAGAAAGGGATTGCAGTGAAAAGAAATATATCTTGAGATACAGATTCAATCCCAATGAATCAATAATCAGGATGCATGCCCTGCAAAATGTTACTTCCAGCAGGGAGTGCGATGAAATGGAGTCACTCTTATAACGTAATAACCAGTCCGCTCGTCCTTTCAGTCTAATCCTTTTAAAACTGAGTCATAGTATGGGAGATCCACTTACATTCAATAGAACAAAAAAATGTACTGAGGTGGGTTATAGCCAATAGCACCATCTTCCGAAGTAAGATCATCATCTCAAACTTCACTCATAGAAATCATAGAAACCCTACAGTGCAGAAGGAGGCCATTCAGCCCATCGAGTCTGCACCGACCACAATCCCACCCAGGCCCTACCCCCACATATTTACCTGCTAACCCCTCTAACCTACACATCCCAGGACTCTAAGGGACAATTTTTAACCTGGCCAATCAACCTAACCCGCACATCTTTGGACTGTGGGAGGAAACCGGAGCACCCGGAGGAAACCCACGCAGACACGAGGAGAATGTGCAAACTCCACACAGACAGTGACCCGAGCCGGGAATCGAACCCGGGACCCTGGAGCTGTGAAGCAGCAGTGCTAACCACTGTGCTACCGTGCCGCCCTTAGAATGTGCAAACTCCACACAGACAGTGACCTGAGCAGGGAATCGAACCCGGGACCCTGGAGCTGTGAAGCAGCAGTGCTAACCACTGTGCTACCGTGCCGCCCTTAACCACTGTGCTACCGTGCCGCCCACTCATGGCTGCATTGATTACACCACAGCTTTGTAATGTTTTAGGTTGGCACAGTGGTTAGCACTGTTGCCTCACAGCGTCAGGGACCCAGTTTTAATTCTGGCCTTGGGTGATTGTGTGGAGTTTAACATCCTCCCCGTGTCGGTGTGGGTTTCCTCCAGATGCTCCAGTTTCCTCCCACAGTCCAAAGATGTGCAGGTTAGGTGGATCGGCTAAATGCCCCTTGGTGTCCAAGGATGTGTAGGTTAGATGGATTAAGCCATGGGAATGTATGAGGTTACAGGGATAGGGTAGGGTGGAGGGCCTGGGTATGATGCCCTGTCAGAGAGTCGGTGCAGACATGATGGGCCAAATGGGCTCCTCCTGCACTCTAAGGATTCTATGATTTGTAGCATAGTCCTGATACTCACCAAATAACACAAAACAAGTATTACTGGAAATTGCCAATAATAGGTACTTCCACAATTTATCTTTGCATTTGTTCCCTTTCCTAATTTTCTTCTGTCTTTTTTCTCTTCTCAATCTGCCAGCTCATGCTGAGGTTTGGTTCCACATTCAGGAATGAAAGACATTTGGAACCGAGCCAATAGCCATTCTTCACCTCCTCTTAGGCAATGATCCTAAAAGAATCACTGCTGAGGGTTGCCCAGACCAGAGACTCAAGTCTCACTATATCATCCTTACTGCTGTTGCAGCTTATATCACCTGTTTCAACAAAGACCAAATACAGAAATTGAAACATTCTTATCTGGAAGGTGAGTATAAGGAGGGTGGAATCACAGAGGAATTGTAACAGCTTTCAGATAATTGATTGGATAGTGAAACTAAAATTTACTGCAGCACAGAAGTCTTCAGTTGAAACAGAAAATACAACTAATAATATTGGATAATATTTTATGAATGAGCATTGACATAATATTTATGCATTTGCATTAACATGTCCCTTGATGATTATGTCAACCATCTTACGAACACTCTGACAGTAGCTGTGCTTTACAGTACCTGTTTGGATGCTCCTTGTGCTTCACATCCAAGTACTTCAGAGTAGCAATGAAGGATTGGGCCTGGAATCCCCTTGCTGTCCCTGCTACTACAGGTGTATGACAGATAGAACTATCTGTTCCTATGGTGACAATATTGCTCCTCAGTGGTGTCCCAACATGGCCAGCCTTGTCAACTGCTTTAGCAACACAGCGGACATGGAATCGACGGCTGAAGTAGATACTATCTAGGACCTGGGGAAGAGGACAAGATTAGAGGAAGAGATGTTAAGTTTTCTAGAACAGTATCAAATAAATTTTGATAAAATGCAAAAACCCTATCACATTTTGTTCAAGACAAGATGCCACACTAAATTGATATGTTACTGTGACCAAGGTAAACTATCCCTCTGCATCCTTTCCACCTGTCAGTAGCCAATGGCACCACTGATCAGACTGTTCTTTTCTGACATCTCTCTCATGTCGTCCAGCTGGGTGGAACTACACTTGCCTGGTTCCATTCTCATCAACTAAATCACAGTCAGGAAATCACCTGCAATGGCTTCTCTTTCCAATTCTTCAACATTCCCCTTATTGTCCCTCAAGGATCTATGCTTGATCTGCTCTATTTCCATTTACCTGTTGCCCCTCAGCGATATCTGAAAACACAATGTCAGTGTCCACATCTATACTTACGCTTACCACTCACCTCAACCACCACCACCACCCTCTCTGCCATCAACTGCATGGATTGTCAGAATGCTTGTGCAATATCCAAAACTGGATGAGCAGAAATTTCCTTAAACTAAATATTGGGAAACCATTTTCTTCAGTCCAAGTCACAAACTCTGCTCCCTTGCCACCCATTCCACCCTTCCTTCCACCCTTCCCCCAGCACCTGTTTAAGGCTAAACCAGACTGTTTGGAACTTGGTGTCATATTTGACCCTGATATGAGCTTTCAACCACATATCTGCACTGTCACTAAAACCCCCTATTTCATCCTCATAAAATCACCTGTCACTGCCCACCTCAGCTCATCTGTTACTGAAGCTCTCATTCCTGCCTTTGTCACTATATTGACTATTCTAATCTACTCCTGGCTGGCCTCACTTGTACCAAGTTCCATTCACACATCACCCCTGTATTTATTGACCTACACTGGCTCCTTGTTATATAATGCTCGAGTTTTAAAATTTTCATCCTTGTTTTGAAATCCCTCCACGATCTTGCCCTCCATATCTCTGTAATCTCCTCCAGCCTCACAATACTGAGATATTGGGTCTCCACTAGCTTCTTGAGTATCCCCAAATTTAATCTCTGCACGACTGGTGGCTAGCTGTCTCGGCCCCAACTCTGGAATTTCTCCCTAAATTTCTCTACATCTCTTTCCTCCTTTAAAACGCTCCTTAAACTTACCTCTTAGGCTAAGCCTTTGACATCTGTCCAAATATGTCCTTAAGTGACTTGATTTCATATTTTGTCACATAATATTCCTGTGAAGCACCTTGGGACATTTTATTACAGTACTTTAAAGGTGCTACGTAAATACAAGTTATTGTTAGAACAAGTCTCTTAAATTTGTTTCATCTCTCAAAATCCGAGGAAACAAAATTCTAGAATTTCTCCCGTCCCTTCCCTCGCCCCAGAGAAATTAGTAAAACTCCACAGTGCCAATCAAGTGTTAGTCTGCATCATTCAGCCTGCCCGAGTACGTTCTATAGATGGTGTTCAAATGATGCCAAAAAGGCCTGGAGCTAAAGTTGTTCAAAGAGTATTTGATCGTCTCTCCCTATACAGTACTTTTAGACTTCAATCCTTTCATAATCAGACATCCGTTCAACTATTTTTAAGCTTTAATTAGCATTGCATTAATTATCTTTGATGATAGACTATTCTACCTATCCACTAGACTGAGGGAAACATTCTTCTAATGTCTGGTTTTGCTTGAAGCTTGCTAATTTTACAATCATTTCCTTTAATCTGTGACTAGAGTCAAATGATTTTCTTATAACCACATTATCTGTGACTTTTAGTGCTTTGTTTCCTTTTATAATTTCTTCTCTCTATGTTTACAGCCTCACCGCATTTTGTTTAGCCCCAGTCCAGGGAGCAGAGAAGAGATGTCTCTCCACCCCCCCACCCCCCCGCCCCCCCTCTCCGCCCCCGCCATTGCACTAAATTGTACGGATTTCTTTTGTACACAGTTGTTGGCATCGATCAGGAAACAGAAATCTCAACCTCTCTATGGTTGGGTATTGTACAGGAAAGCTTTCTCTATCCCTGATCAAAACATGTGTCGTCATCCCAAGTTCAGAAGAGACCAGTCCCAACTCTATCAGTGTGAATTTGGTGCCCAATGTTATTGATGTTAATCATTTTTTTTAAACTTGGGAAGGGACATAATTTCCACTATTAAAATATCAAAACTGTGGCAATCTTGTGTCGAGAGCTAGAGCACTGCTTTTTCACATTTGTTGACTGCATTCTGGTCCAGTTGATACTCTCAGTGTAAAAGGCTCTCTGCTCCACTAACTGTTTGGGTCCGGAATGAAATCAGTGTAACATCCCAGCTCAATTACATAAAATTACTCAAGTTCACCACATTTAATACTAACTTTACAAACTTCCTGAGTAAGACCATGTCGACAGTTGCTGTTAGCAGCAAATCAAATTGACACTGGTGTGCTAGGAATGGGTCTTCTGAATTTGGGAATTATGATACTTGTGCGTTTAATACTTAGTCATCAATCAGGAGATATTCAAAGCAGTATTAACGGCTGAAAAGAGATAAGGCTCGTTTCATGTAACACAGAATTATAGAATCCCTGCAGTGCAGGAGGAGGCCATTTGACCCATCTAGTCTGCACTGAGAATAATTCCATCCAGGCCGTATCCACCCTGCTAATCCCCTTGACACTAAGGGGCAATTTAGCATGGCCAATCAACCTAATTTGCACATCCTCGTAGTGTGGGAGGAAACCGGAATACCCGGAGATAACCCACGCAGACACAGGGAGAACATGCAAACTCCACACATTCCCGAGGCCGGAATTGAACCCGGGTCCCTGGCACTGTGAGGCAGCAGTGCTAACCATTGTACCACTGTGCTACCCCACGATGGAATGTACTAAAGTGTCATCTACATTTCTAAGGTTCATAAAAATGAAATCAAAATGTGAATACATTTGTACGGAATTATTCTAAACATCCACTTATGCAAACATAACGCAGTGAGGGTAACACAGCATAACCCAATTTATTCTGTTTACTTGATCTATTTGTTCCTTTATAGACTCTACATTTTTTTAAAGGAATGCCCCATACTACTTATTGTGTATTTGTTTCTTGTTACCTAATAGATATAAATGTGTGTGTTCATGTGAAACAGTAGTTACACACTGAGACACACTGTGGATTGCAGTGTACCCTCAAACAAGCTGCTATTTTTGCACTCTGCTCAATGTTGACAGTGAAAGCACAGATTTTTCAGTTTCCTTCAGAATAGGTTTTGGCTGCAGATGTGTTCTGCCCTTTCTATGACCATTATGTTCCTGTTTCCATTGTTCTCCTCAATGTAGTGTACCGTGAGAAAAGACAAGAGGGCTCAGTGTTAGGAATGGATGAAGAGTGTATCAAGATTAATATTTTCCCTGTGTTGTATTCAGCATTAACGTCAATACAGTCTTCCATCTTCGTGAAATATTAACGAAGAGTGAGGCAATGCTGTATTTCGGCTTGGGGGTGAAACTTCTCATTGTATGAAATAAATGGTAGGATGGCTGTTCCTTAGAAATAATGATCTGTCAATGAAATTGCATTTCCCAAAATCACGCGTTTTTAAATTGCACAATTCTGGAATCTAATTAGCACATCAGTAATTGCAAAGCAACAGTCATGCTCACAATCAGAGCTCTACCATTTTGGTTTAAACAGGCGCTATTGTTTATTTTTCAAAACAATTATTCAGCAGAGTCACCCACTGACTGAACATGATAAAACGCAGAAAGTTTGTGTTTTGAATGTAATTGGACCCAAAAGGCACTTGGAAGTTGTGCTGGTTAGGTTGCAGTTCCAGTTTCTGCTAATTTGCATTTTCACATGACATCTTCCATTAACCAGCTCAACTGGGCAACATAATAGCACATAACTGTGTATACTTAATTCCTGTAAAAATATTTCCCTATGTATTTAAGAGTGGTAACATGGCACAGTATTTGGTTTATTAGCAAAAAAATGCAAGCCAATAATGTCCAATCCTCCACCTATGAGAATTTGTTTTAAAATATCTGAAAATGGCCAAAAAAACTGAACTTTTATTAGTTTTATGGTGTACATTGGTCAGTTTTCTTCCTAAATTAAATATTTTATGGGTAACTTTTCAAAATGTTTAAAAGGTGACTTCTACGTCTTGTGGGTTTAAGAAAATGGGGGCAACACCAAATGGTGGAATTTTGCCACATCGAGCTGAGGGTGTAATTCATTTGATGGACAGTACCTGATTCAGGAGAACTTAATCTCGGACTTGCGTAAAAGAGGTTTGAAAAATGGAAGTAAGTGGTTTGGGGGATGTTTCTCACATATAAAATTCCCCAGTCTTTTGTTCAAAATTAGCCAACTGCACTCAGACTACGCTATTAATGATGTAAACAAACAGAAACTAAACTTCCGTGACTTTCCAATCAAACTGATTTTTTGCAATGAGAAACTCCCCCATGGTCATGAATGTGGCTTGAAGCCTTGGTCCATTCAGCACGATGAAATTTTAACTCTGGCCATCTTGCCACTTGACTTTGCTAACACTTTGAGACCAAATTTTTCTTATGGATCTTCAGTTGGATATTGGCGTTATCTGACAGAAACCTTCCTTCTAAAAACGGACATACGTAACTTTGTTGCGAAGTGAGAGGACTTAAAATAATTTCCAAGTATAGGCATTTAAATGCATTCTTGATGATTCTCCGTACCCACTATTTAAATAATAATTCTATATTTAGGATAATGGATAAAATCAACATTGGATTGTACTTTGCCCTGTCATGTTTGGTGACATTCAAGTATTGGCTTCACACTGTGTGTACACAATGCAAAATTTGAAGCATGGGACGATGGCAAGAATATCTTAGACTGAAGGAGTTTGGGTGATTTTGATAGGTTTAAGTAAATCAGAGGAATTAATTACACTTTATCGAGCAAAATCCATTCCAAAAACCTAATAACGACTTAACATATTGCCATTTAAAATATTTATCCTCACAGATTAGTTCATTGGAACATATTTCATAAATATATGGCGAGACCACCAATGGAAAGGATGCAGTGCACATACAATAAAAATTCTCACACCAACATGTGGTTGCTTTAGTCACAACCAGTCCCACTCTAATCAAATCATTGCCGGGGTTCTTCAACAATGGATTCTCCTGACTTCTTGGAATTCCAAAGGGACTTTTCTTCCTCAACAGACTACACTTTATAAGCACTGTATTGGTTATGAAGCACTTTGGTCATCATAAGGCCATGAAAGATGCTGTATATATGTAAATTCAACCATCACACTCTCTTCACTTGCTAACATTTTCTCTCTTTCCACGTTTATTCCTTTATAACATTCATTTAAACTCAATTCTTCAACCAAGCTTTAAGTCATCCTTTGAATTGTTTCTTCTTTATCTCCATTTTGATATTGTCTAATTATGCTTCACTGAAGCAGCTCCAGGATTTGATTCCCAGTTTGGGTCACCATCAGTGTGGAGTCTGCTCGTTCTCCCCGTGACTGCGTGGGTTTCCTCCGGGTGCTCCGGTTTCCCCCCACAGTCCAAAAGACATGCTGGTTAGGTGCTTTCGCCATGCTAAATTCTCCCTCAGTGTACCCGAACAGGCGCCGGAGTGTGGCGACTATGGGATTTTCACAGTAACTTCATTGTGTTGTTAATCTAAACCTAATTGTGACACTAATAAATACACTTTAAAACTCTAAACTGAAGCATATTTCCACATTAAAGCTGTGACACAAATGCAAGTTGTTGTAATCATTAGTTTTTAGAGGTTACAGTGCCATCCTTTGGAAGAAATGGGAACAGCATGCACCAATACAGTAAAGGGGCCTAACTAACTGGTTAAAATTCCAATTTTTAGATGTTTCCCATTTAAATGTTAAAATTCATTCAATTTGAATTCAAAGCCTATAATTCTGAAAAAATCTCTGGTGATAACCTTTGATTCATTTAAGCCCTCTACTTCTTAGAAGGTGGAAACAGCTATGCTATTAGTGAAATCCAAACACTTGCTCCATGATGTATGGTCACATGGATGAGGAATTGGAGTGCACCATGTTTCTTTATCCAAGTATGAATTAGTGCCTTCGGGATAAGAGGGAAGAAAAAAATGTGGGGAAAATCAAACTTGAAATTCCCACTACCTAGAAGGGCAAGGGCAGAGGTTGTATCTGAATATCACCACTAAGTTCTCTTCCACATTACACACCAACTTGACTTGAGAATATATCCTTCATCAATATGTATAATTCCCTACCTTACAGTATTGAGTGAATACCTTCACCATATGGACTGCAACATTTCAAGAGAGGGGTGCTCAGCACAAGATTCTCAAGGCAACTTAGGATGGGTTATGAATGCTGGTCTTGGCAGTGACATTCACATCCAGAGAATGAATATATAGTTTAAAAATAAAATACTGTATATTAGTATGGAGGCAGGAGAAAGAGCAGCTCGTGAACCTCAATTTTATTTTAGAATATAATAAGGAATGATGCTGACACTTTAGTACCGATGTTAACATTTAAGAGCAGGAAAGGAACATCAGTTTGAACAAGCCATCACATTTTAGTTAATCTCAATCCCATCAACCTGACTATCGCGTTATATATATATTCTTCCTCCCTTCTCCCACTGGAAATTTATCTAATTACCACTGCTATAATATCCATTACAATCACTTTCAGTTTTGCACTGCTGAATGGCCAATAAAATGCAACATGGCTTTTTGTCTGAACTTTTAACCATTATGAGTTCCCCGATATGTGTATTGTTTTCTACACTTACCATATGGTTGATGCTGGTGAAGGGGGTATTATCTGTTACAGTCTCGAAGGGTGACCTGGCTCCACTTGTATCTGTGGGTGTGGCTACTTCCCAGCTGAAGCGAACAGTGGTCTGGTTAATTCCTGCCTCATCACAGCGTTCTTTCATAATGGAATACTTCGGAAAATGTGTGTCACATGGTGTTACACACACCAGTGGGTAGCCCGGGGATGGGTTCTTTTTGGTTCCTTCCTTTGTCACTTCTTCAACATGATCATAATCAACCAAAGACACAACCTGGAGCAATATAGACAAGAATAAAAGTTTAAGATCAAACCAAATGCATTTGTGTTTAAAGCACACAATGTATATTATAATTACAGTTTATAAAATTAGTTGGACTGGGTTCTCTACGTGATCTCAAACTAAACTGACATGCTTTGTGCCTACCTTACAAATAACAAACAGGCACAACATATTCCAATTTCTACCCCCATGTAGATTAGACTTTCCCTCTAAATAGTTGCAAACTTAATTATTTCTGCATTCGGACTTCAGCCTGGGCACACAGGAAACAAATCTTCTGGTTGAACTTCAAGAGCATCCTGAAAACCCACCGAGGGCCACTGCTCCAGTGTGACGATGGTGAGTGAGAAAGTTGTCTACAGGCAGGAATCAGATGTGTTCCTGCAGCATAAGTTGCCAATATCTGCTCAGTGTTGTGGAGTGGAACATTTTTGTGGCCCTCTGGCCAGGCGTTGAATATAGATGTGGCTGTGTCCAAAAGGCACCCAGACGCCGTGTTTTTCAAAAAAACAGCCTTTCAAAAGTTAGCGGACACCACTTCCACCAGGAGCAGGTCCTGCCACACTTTGTCCACCTGCTTCTTAGGCATAGATAGCAAGAGGCAGACTTAGCAGGAATTCCAGCAGATTACATCTTTATGCCAGTCTCATCCCTTTCAGTGACATCCATGTGGAAAGGAACAGATGCAAGAAATGCCTGCGCAAGCTTTAGGTAAAAATGGCAGAAACCCAGCAAGACTTGAATCCTGTTTCAATGTCTGATTCCCTATCCACTCCAAATGCAATGTCAGGCACTGAAACAGATCAGGCTTTTCAGGAACAATGGCTCCAGTAAGCTTGGTTTCTGCATGTGCACCCAGCATAAACACTCAGTGTAAACAGCGCTCTTCAATTCAGTAAATTTTCTGATCTGGGTGCAATTTATTCCTGAACAATTTAAATGGAAGCAAAGCTCACCTGAATTGAAATGTGGTGTTTACACACCATTTACCACAATCTGCTTATTATCATAATTAAGCACAGCTGTGGGTGCAGATCTGAATGTGTCCCAGAGGTATTACTGTTGTGGGATGAGAAAATTGTGTGCAAGTGACATGCCAAAGGATGCGAAAGTTAAAGGGAAGCATCAGAAAAAGTGGAAAAATTCCAAGTAGATTTAGGAAAGGCCCGAAATACATTTCAATCCATTGTATGCCTTTGCTAAATTGAACAGAAACTGCTAAAAACTGGCGAAAATAGAGTAACTGCAAACCCGGTGTAGACAAACTGGTCAAGTGGTGGTATAGCCATCACCCAGTGCATCATGAGGGGACTGATAGGAGAACGGCTCTCTGAACTATTTAGTGACACCACCCTCATGGGTCAGCACTGCAGCATGCAATAAGGAATCCACTGATGCATGGGGTTATGGGGATAAGGCCTGAGTGGGGTTGTTGTTGGTGGAGGCTCGATGGGCTGAATGACTGCCTCCTGCACTGTAGAGATTCTATGACAATGCCTGTGCTATTGGGTCTGCTATCACAGCTCCCTTGGTAACAGCAGGCTGTGTGTGTGCCACAACAAGATGCTGCGAAACGATTACTGACTGGAGAGGGATTTTTGATTTGATTTATTGTCACATGTATTGGGATACAGTGAAGAGTATTGTTTATTGCGCGCTATACAGACAAAACAGACTGTTCAGAGTACACAGGGGAGAAGGAAAGGAGAGGGTGCAGAATATAGTGTTATACTCATAGCTAGGGTGTAGAGAAAGATCAGCTTAATATATTGTAGGTCCATTCAAAAGTCTGATGGCAGCAGGGAAGAAGTTGTTCTGGAGTCAGCAGATACGTGATCTGAAATTTTTGTATCTTTTTCCCGATGTAAGAAGGTGGAAGAGAGAATGTCCGGGGTGCGTGTGGTCTTTGGAAGAAGAGAACACAAAATACCTTGGGTTACACATGCACCATATTTTAAAGTCCTGTCTATTTCAGGTGGACACTTCCTGCTGTTTCAGATTTCAGCAGCTGAAGATTTGTAAGTGATGAAATGTAGCTGTAGATTCGGAGTAAAGGATTTCTGTGCACTTCACTGACCAAATTAGCCAGCTTTTCAAACGAAGCAAACCCGATTAGAACATAGTCTTCATAATGTCTGGCACACATGAGCACCATTAAGTGTTCGGATATTGTGATACTCTGCCAAGAATAGGAAACGTAGATGTGGATTATTTAACACAACCTGGATTAGATTCACAGTGCCCGATTTTATCCTTGTGTCACGCCTGAAAAACCTGGTGAAGTCAGGCGTGAGGCAATTAGCGTGATCCGCGTCCGCGCAGATGCCCACTTTACCAAGGCCTGAAAATGGCTGCAATCTGAACCGCGCCCGAAATGGGCACAACGGCAATTTAAATGTATTTGCATGCATTTAAATGTAATTAATGAGCTGCCCGCCCTACTTTACCAGCATTTCCTTCTTTACCATCGCGTTCACGCATCCAGATTCAGCGCGAAACAGACATGCTCGGCAAAGGTCTGTTTCGGGCGCTCCAGCTTCTGAAGAGGTAAATTCAGAGCTTCCAACGATTCTCTGACTCAGATCGGTGGTGGTGGGGGAAGGGAGGCAGGCCAGACAATTCTCTGGTGGGGGGGGGGGGGGGGGGGGAGAAGGGAGGAGAAGATTGTTCTCTGGTGGTGGTGGTGGGTGGGTGGGGGGGGGGGTGGAGAATGTGCACAGCTCAATTCAGACCCCTGATTTTTTTCAGGCTAAGTGCGTATGGGGGTGCCTGAGAGCAGTTTTCCAAGTCGGATCTGAATTGCACTCAGATTCAGCACTTAGAATCAAAATAGTAAAATCGGGCCCATAGAATTCTGTATGTGCTGCCAAGCAACATGCCCACTTACAATAGGTGGTGCTGGTAAAATGAGACTTCCTGCTGCCTCCTGGTCAAGAATGGTCACTGTGGCCATAGTGATGTCGCCAAGAATTGCCTCAACTGGATCATCTGGGCCCAGCACCAGAGAAAAAGATTCATGCCACTCTCTATCATCATTGGACAGGATTTCCACTTTAAATAGAATGTGGTCAATGCCTGTAAAGAAAAAAATGAAGTCAATAACAGCAATGAAGCTACAATGCCTACTTCTTGTAGAATCAACAGTAGCACACGCATGAAAGTGATTTAGTTAACTAAAGTTTATGGGGGCTGGGGGCTTGAATAAATAGGAGCAAAGACTATAGCAACATCCCCTTTTTCTTATCATAGCATACTTCCTAGTGCTGCTCTACAAGTTCATTATTCCTATATTTGCAACTGATTTCCTCATAAAACACACTGGGGCTAATTTCCAGCTTTTGGGAGGGGTAGAATAGAGCGGAGTAGCTGCCCCATTATCTACTCAGCCTGATTTTCCTTCCATTGATCTAATCTGTGGCCTGCAATATTCACAATATTCCCGATGGCAAAGATGTTGGAGGTGGAAGAGGAAAGTGGGAACATGGGAGTCTCTTGTGGTTGCTGTGCATTAACCACAGTGTGAGCACCACTGCACATCCTGGGGTGAGTGCCGTTTCCAGTCCAATGTGTTAGGACATCCAGGTTTGGATTTTGAGAGTATGTATGGAGTGGCATCGAGAACAGTCACTCTCTCTCCCTCCCACACGAGTCAGACCTGCAACACCATCCCACTATTGCATGGCCTAAACTGTACCAGAGTTGTGATTGTCCCACAAACTGTCACAAACCTCACTCAACATCCCCACACCTAGTTAACACATAACTCATTGGTGGTTTAATGCAGAATCACTAGAAGTAAAAGGAATTAAGTTAGTGCCCTCCGGTTCAGAGGGAGCACTTCCAGCTGCATACACAGATGGCAGCTTGGTCTGGCCTAGTGCGAGGCTGTGACAATTCCCCAAGCCTGCTCTGGCCTCGTTACTGGCAGATGTTCCCTCCTCTTTTTTTCACTTTCTGATTCTTCTCAGCCTCCTGGAGGACGTCAAATGACTGATGATGACATAGATGAAGGTGTCTTGAAGGCAGTCATTGGGTCAGCCCCACATTAACTGCTCCAGATCCTCCAATCACAGGATCCCTTGCTCCTGCCCTTGCTACTCCTTCAATCATAGATTCTGACTTGGAGGAGCAGCAGCAGCGAGCGTGGGAGAGACAGAGCTGCTCCTCCAATCACAGATCTACAGTTTGTTCCCACTTTCACTGACTAATAGCAGAGTTGTGATTTTTTAAAGCCCCGAAGGTCACAACATATTTAAAATTAGCAGATTTCTGAGATGTCTTTGTTGGAAACCCACCAAATGGTGGAAATTTCTCATTCCTGCTAACATATGATTAAATTTTCTTAGTTCTGAAGAAGAGTCATATTGGACTTGAAACATTAATTCTGTTTCTCCTTCCAGGTGTGCTACTATAGATGCTGCCAGAGGTTTTCCAACATGTTCTGTTTTATTTCATTTCCTTATAACACTCAAAATGAGCTAGCTCACATTTCACTGTTCTCTTTCTGTCCTGATTTTGCACCCTTTAGTTTTTATTACTCTATTTGTTTAATGCCCTTAATTTGTTCCACCATTCTGATGCTGTGTGTTGTGCAGGATTCTGAACAATCTATCTGAATCTGGTAATCGCCTCTATCTGCAATATCGGAGTGTCATCACATAGCTTCAGAGGTCAGGCTTCAGATGTTACACGCGCTTCAATTACTTTTTTAAATAACAGGTAAATGGATTGACAAAGTGCAATCAAATAATCAGTTCACCCAGTTAATCTGACACACAAAGTTCAGTCTGTTACAAATCTTTTTAAATGTTGTGACATTACTCACTGGGGTTAAATTTAAGGACCCTGCTCTTGGGGTTGTAGTCTATGCCTGACTGGGCTGATCCATCCCGAGTGCTGCAGCGAACCTTTGAAGTCCTGTTTTGGTCTCCCTTCCTGATCACTTTGACATTCAGTATAGTGATGCCATCGGGGCCTGGGGGCTCATGCACCTGGTATGTTGCCTCTTCAAATTCAATTGTTGGGGCTTGAAGAGGAAACATCAAAATGAAGAATGCATTAGAACAGAATTCAAGTAAATAACAGATCAATGTAATCTACATACTGCAAGTTAGAACAAAACATCAGCATCTCCGATTTAGATGGCACCCAATAGTACTTTACGTTAAGCGATCATTTTCTTATCACTTGCAGTATTAAAGAACTCTTCCTGTCTATTTCTGATTAACTTAGTTTCTGATTAATCCCTTACTGATCAGTGTTTCTGTTGGTTACACTTTTTCAAGCTGCTTTTCCTATTGCACATTCAGCAAAATTCTGAATGTATCAATCGAGCTTACACACATCGAACCATCGTGAGAATGGGAATGGACGATTTCTGGTCTTTTTACTGGTCATGCTTACGCCACAAAATAGAGAAAAGGCAGTAAGTAATTGGACCTACCTTTAGTGTTGCTCCACAAATTTTGTATTGCTCTGCATGTTAGAGTCTAAGTCTGGAAAGGCCAAAGTACAAGACTGCAATGATTATACAAACCTTTACAATGCACCAACCAGACTGCATTTGAAGGAATGCATTTATTTCTTGCCAGTGCACCACAAACCATACACTGGATGGAGAGCAAAGAAGTTCTAAAATACCCAGGCCTCCATTGATGCCTTTGGGGCAGGGTCTGACTCTTACTCTGTCCCCTGCCTACTTGAAACTTGCTCCCAGTTTACTCCATCACGCACAAAAGAACATATGAAATAGGAGCAGGAGTAGGCCATTTGGCCCCTCAAGCCTGCTCCATTGTTCAATAAGATTATGGTTGATCTGATCATGGCGTCAACTTCACTTTCCTGCCTAATCTTTATAATCCTTGACTCCATTATAGAGCAAAAATCTCTCTAACTCAGTTTTGAATGTATTCAATGACCAATTTCTAAAGATTAATGACCCTCTGAGAGAAGAAATTCCTCCTCACCTCTATCTTAAATGAGACACCATTCATATTTCTCATAAGCCTACCCCTTATCCCAGGAATCAGCCTCGAGAACCTATGATGAACTTCCTCAGACACAAGTATATCCCTTCTTAAATAAAAGAGACAAAAACTGTGGTCTCACCAATGCCCAGTAGAGGTGCAGCACAGCATCCCTACTTTAATAGTCCATTGCTGTTGCGATAAAGGCCAACTTTCCATTTGCCTTCCTCGGCACTTGCTGTACCTGCATGCTAACTTTTTGTGATTCATATACGAGAACACCCAGATTGCTCTTACCACAGTGTTCTGCAGTCTCTCCACTGAAATCATTATCTGCTTTAGAATTCTTCCGACCAAAGTGGACAATCTCACATTTCCCCATATTATACATCTAACATCTGTACATCACTTTTCAGATTCCTTGTATCCTCTTCATAACTTGCTTTCCTATCTCGTTAGCAAATGTGGCTACAATACAATCTGACCCCCTCATCCAACTCATTAACAAGTGTGTAAATAGTTGAGGCCCCAGCACTGATTCCCGAGGAAGCCTATTAGGTACAGATAGCCAACCTGAAAATGACGCATTTAATCTGACTCACTGTTCCCCGTTAATTAGCCAAATCCCCTATTCATGCTAAAATATTACATGCATTATTATGCACTCTTATTGTAGTAACCATTTGTAGAGATGTTGATGTTTAATTATTTTAATAGTTCTAGTTTAGTTGTGTGCAATTATCAGGAAATCAAAGTGTATTAATCAATTGCTTAAGTATGTAAGCCTCAATCTTTAGGTGCATTGTTACTTGACAAGTGATGTGTGCCATATTGCCTTAGGCTAAAGTATGGTTACGTTTTTTGGTTATACTACAGGATAAATGGTGAAGAGCATCACTGCTACATTTTATGGCTTGATTAGAGGATACATGTGAGGTCTTGTGTAGTTCAATTGTGAAAGCGAATGCTGCAGCAATGTTGTAGAGATTAGGCGTTGGGAAGGGGTTTGACACTTATGCTACGTTCCTCTTAGGAATCTGTTGTGTGAAAATACGAGCAGGAGTACACCATTCAGCACTTTGAGCCTGCTCCGCCATTCATTATGATCATGGCTGATCATCCAACTCAATACCCTTATCCCGCCTTCCCCCATATCCTTTGATCCCCTTTACCCCAAGGGCTATATCTAACTCCTTCTGGAAAACATGCAATGTTTTGGCCTCAAATACCTTTAGGTCTCAGACTCGAACAACATTCCTCTGTCTTATATTATTTTCGTTGTTAAACTTAAGTGTCTTAAAGAGAAATAGTAATTTCCTTCAAGGATACAACAGATTTTGCACATTACTGTGGTTTGTATTTGTTTCTGTAATAGTATTGTAGTTATTTAGCTTTAGTGACCGTTATTTCTTATGAACATGTAATGTATTAATCAAACATGGTATTTTTAATGTGTCTACTGCTCCAACATTAGCACACAAATCATCTTTATGTATTGATTTTATATATACCATAGCAATTTTGCAATTGCTGTATTAGTTTAAGATTTCGTATCTCTTGTACCTTTAATTATTTGATTTTAAGAAACTTGCTTCAGGCACCAGCAGTCACAAAGAAGTTACATATCGATGTTTGAACATTCGAGAACAGCTAAGATGCATCAGGTTTTTGGGATGATGAGCCTGAGAGATCATTAGGAAGTGACCCCACACATTCTCTTCTCACAATAAGCAGACGCACTGATTACCATATGTGGCCTTGTTATCCTAGTTGAAAAGCTGTAAACTTAATGAAATAACAGGAAAAAGCTATAAAGAAAAGGATGTTCACATGTGACTGATATTTTAGGGAGCCAGTTAGGAATTAATGTGAATTGACATCAGCAAGGAGACCATCACCGTTAAGAGACCAATCAGACATTGATCATGCACCATTTAATCAATCAGGGACTGATCATGTGCTGCTTGGGCCAATCGGAACTAAAAGATATGACTGACCATGTATAAAGGTAGTTGGTAGCAAGGGTCAATAAGCAACAATGTTCAGTAGGTGCACAATGTGAAGCAAGAAGATTCACTGACAGACTTCAATCAACAGAGCAAGAAACCGTGCCACAGTCGACAGAAAGTCAAGAGCTGGTATTCCAGAATGAATGGACTGATCCATTGCCTTGTTAAGCTTTGTAATTTTGTACTTACTGCAATTAACTTAATAAATTCTGTGAAACTTGTGACAACATAATCATACCCGGTGTGGTCTGTAGCCACTACAGGTTCCTTTTAGATTCCTTTTCGCTCATTCTGAAAATTGAAATTGACTTGAGTATTACAACCAAGGTTAGAGTGAACCCTAGATCTTACTCATATATGTGGCACCTTATTGAATGTCTTCTGGAAGTTCAATTACAATGCATCTACTAGTTTTCCTTTATCCACCCTACTTCTTAAATCTTCAGAGAGCATGATTTACTTTTTCTAAAACCACATTGAGCATGCTTAGCTAGATTATGATTTTCTAAATATCCTGCTATGTTTCTTTAAAAAGAATTCCAGCATTTTCCTAATGACGGATGTTATTATAGTTTCCTGTTTACTGTCTTCCGCTTTTCTTGAATAGTGGTGTTGCATTTATGGTTTTCCAACCAGCTGGGACCTTCCCAGAATTCAGGGAATTTGGAAGATTACAACCAATTAATCCACTAACTCAGCAATCACTTCTTTTAAGATCCTAGAATGCAGGCCATCATGTCAGGTACTGATCAGCCTTTAGTCCCATTAGTTTCCTAGTATGGTTTCTCTTGTGGTACTTTTTCTGTAGTGATAATTTGAAGTTCTTTTCCCCCTCTTGTTCCTCAATTTCCTGCTATTGTTGAGATACATTTAGTGCGGAATCTTCCTGTCCCATCTGCCACGGGAATCATAGCGGGCGGGACATGGACCATGTAAAGGTCTGCTGACCTTGGGTGAGATTTTCTAGTTTTGGGGCAAATGTGGCCGGAAAATCCCGACCTTAGTGTCGACTATCATGAAGACAGATACAAAATAATCGTTAAATGTCTCTGCTATTTACTTGTTTCCCATTATTAATTTTGCAGTTTCAGCCTCCAAGGGACCAATATTTAGTTTAGCTATTCATTTCCTTTTTATGTAATTGTAGAAGCTCTTACTATCTTCTTATGTATCTTGCTAGTTTTATTCTCACATTCTAATTTTGCCCATTTTTTTAGCCCTCCTTTGCTGGTTTCTAAAATGTTTTCAATCTTCTGGCCTATTAATAATCTTGATATCATTGTATGCTTTTTCTTTCAATTTGATACCATCCTTAACTTCCTTAGCTAGCCATGAGTGATTCATCCTTCTCACAGAGGCTTTCTTTCCCAATGAAACATTTCTTCATTGTGAATTATGAAATATCTTAACTGTCTGCCATTGCTTATCTATACTCAGCTTTCAACCTATTGCCCCAGTCTATTTTAGCCAATTCTATCTTCAAATCTTTGTAATTGCCTTTATTTATGTTTAACACATTAGTTTCAGACTAGTGCTGAGTTGGAAAATTCTGGTCTGCATTAAACTCATGTCCCAGTTTAGAGGGGGGATAAAAACTTGTTAAACTCATCAACCAAGAGGATGCTCCCTCTTGTGGAGCATTCTAGGATGAGAAGTCATAGTCTTACGATAAGGGGTAGCAAATTTAAAACAGAGTTGAGGAGAAACTATTCCCAAAGGGTTGTCAATCTGTGGAATTCGCTACCCTAAAGTGCGGTGGATGCTGGGACAATATGTACATTTAAGGAGGAGTTAGACAGATTTTTAATTGGTAATGGGTTGAAGAGTTATGGGGAGAAGGCAGCAAAATGGGGATGAGGAGCATATTAGCCATGATCAAATGGCAGAGCAGACTTAATGGGCTGAATGGCTTAATACTTATGAACCAATCCCCTACCTGTTCACTAAATTACTACCTTAGATATCAGGCCTTACTCTCTGCCATTCCCCACCTTGGACCACTATGCCTTGTAAAAAAAAAAATCAGAATGGTACCTCTTCGCTCATATAGCTAGAATTCCCTCACTCAACAAATTTCCGCTTTCAGTACTTTGTTGAAGCTGTACTCCATCAAGCTGACCTCCACATTACCTTGTGCATTAATTAGCAAAAGCTTCCTGTTTTTATGCAAAAGAGAATTGCAAAGACAAAATGGGTGGCTTCTTTAGACATGCAGTGATAGGCCCCTTTCAAACTGGGTCTGGGAACATCATCTGGAATAAAGGAGCATGAAGCTACCGACACTATTTTGAGGCACTTAACGCCAGGCCAAAGCAGCAAAAATCAACCCCCTACACTTCGTAATCTAGAGCTTGTCCATCATTTTATATTATTTAGTAGAAAATGTTCCTGTATATAATGTAATCTATAAATTACTGATAGTTTTAATGATAAGGCATAATCCACAGCCATGTAATACTGATAGAAAAGGTTCTTGAAAAAAAGTAGCTTACCGTCTTCATCATTTGATATAGTTATAGTGGCTACATCATTTTTTCCAACTTTGGCTCCACTCCAATGATTGCCCAAGGGGTTTCCCAGGTGAAGCTGGAACCTTTCCTCGGGCTCAAAGACTGTATCGTCATTTATCAACACCGTGCAGTTCTTCACCTGTTCATTTCAAATGTAGACATTAGAGAACAAAACGTTTCTCTTCAAGTTGAAGCTTTATTTCTGGCATACTGTTTCGCTGGAGTTTCGTGTTTTCAAAATATATATTGCCTTAGATTAAGCAACAGCTGTCATTTCCATAAATGGAGTTTGAGTTCACACTAATCCAGAATAGGCACGTCTATCCAGCATCTAGACATACAACTCAGAAATCAAACAGAGAATTCTTACTGAATGCCTCTGCCACAATGTGGGGTCAATAGCACAGTTTGGCAGGGTGGTGGCAGAGACCCAGGCTTCAGTATTAACTTAACACGATGGGGGGAGGGGGTTGACTTAAAAAGTTAAAGCCAGTGAACAGAATTTCAATCCACCTTGAGCATGCTCATTGTTTTTTCCCTAGTAGCGAGTTTCTTGGCATCTGCCTGTCCTACTCTGAAAAGATGGAACACGACATTAACATATTCAAATCAGTCTCCCACTCTCCAATTGTGAGCCCCATTTAACTGTTCACAGTTGTTGTCAGAAATGAAAATAGGGACCGCAGGCTTCCCAAGGCAAGTTGCTTTTCCAGAATTTCTTGTGGCCATGAGGAGCTGAAGTGTCCCCTTTTGGCCCCTGAAAGAAGCCTTCTGCCTCCCCTTTGCCAATTCCACCCTCCATCTTCCCAATGGCCAATGTTCCCTACCCGCCCAACTGCTGTTAATCCAGGATCTTTGGCTGTGGCTTCCTGTTTTCCTACAGACTTTCAATTTGACCATCTGTTGAACAGGAATGGAAGAAAACAGTGATAGTTAAATTTGGCAGGACTTATTTGTCCTTGGTTTCTCCAGGCTCTTTGGCCATTTTTACCCTCCCCATAAATATCAGATGGGGTCTAAAGCACATCAGACAGAGTAGCACACTCTAAGGCGCGGCATGGTGGCACAGGGGTTAGCACTGCTGCCTCGACAGCTCCAGGGCCCTGAGTTCAATTCTGGCCTTGGGTGATTGTCTTGAGTTTGCACATTCTCCCCAAATCAGCATGGATTTCCTCCCACAGTCCAGATGTGCAGGTTAGGTGGATTGGCCATGCTAAGTTGCCCCTTAGTGTCCCAAGATGTGTAGGTTAGATGAATTAACCATGGGAAATGTGTGGGGTTACAGGGATAGGGCAGGGTAGAAAACCTGGGTAAGATACTCTGTCAAGAGTCGGTGCAGACTCAATAGGCGGAATGGCCTCTTCTGTACTGTAGGGATTCTATGATTCGATGATACCGGACTGTTCACTGGCGTGATCTTCTGACTCTCAGGTGAGAATGCTACCATGGGAGCCATATCAAACACTGTTTTGACCTTTTTGGATGCAACATTAAACCATGATCCTGCTTGATTTTTCATGAGGACATGACAGGTCCTATGGCACTTTTTGCAGAACAACAAGGAGTTTTGCTCATCATTTTCAGCCCTGTAAAAGGTGCTGCAAACAGGAGTGCACGCTTCAATCAGCCCGCGATAGTGCCTCATTAATATTAATTGGGGGAGCTGTCAGGACCTGTCACAACTGCTGGAGAATCCCGAGTGGAATTGATATGGCATCTATTCACGACTGTCCAAATTCAGCAAGGAGGCAGCATTACAACCGTAACATATGTAAATGAAATAATCATGAGGAAAGTCTGAAAAAAGCCCCAACTCAATATGTTGATCCATAAATTTGGCTCTTACTGCACTTGTTTGTTGTGCTTGTAAAACATGCACAATGAGCTCCAAACAAGCCCATTTTCTCATCATGCACCTCAGTGTTGTTTGTGGGATTTTGCTGTGTGAAAATTGGCTGCTAAATGTTCCCTTTTCACAACCACTTCAAATGCAATTCATTAGTTGTGAAGTGCTTTGGAACAGTTGCTGGCTAAATAAATTCAAGTTTGTTTTTTCTGGATGTTAATGTACTTTTAAAAACGTTGAATAAACATTTAGATGGAAATAAAAGTTTACAAATTCTCATTTGGCAGATGTAGCATCAAACAACACATGGGTTTTATATTTCTGCCATGAACATTACTGTGCCAACACTGTTATTCTGTGGTAACTTGGCCACAAAAAGCTAGTCAAACGCGTTGCAATATTCAATCTTCTTTACTGATGAAAACATCAAAATACAGTACAGCATGGACTCAGAACTGGAGGCAACTAGTTACACAGGTCCCTCTGGTGAGACTAAGCCCGAAAAAGTGTCACTCATGCATGCTCATACCTGCTAGATGCTTACTATAACACTCTCAAACACTTCTCTCCCTAATTTCAATCAACCATAGGGAAAGAAACATCATGAAACTCATGTCTCAACTATATGTCAGTCTTTCAGGAGCTTTGCAACTATGCTGTGACCTGCGCAGTGACTCAGTAGACACTGGTGAGGCTTGTTTCAATGGAGCTGGACTCGTGGGTGCAGTAGGTTGAGTATCTGTGAATGAATGTCTCCTGGAGTAGAGACCACTGGATGACCCTGTATATCAGAATCCATTTCCTGTCAAGTGTTCACAGCAACATTTCCATCTACTATGTAATCTGGAACTTTTGCTATCTCCAGGTCATGGTGTAAACGAATGTGATCCTGGTGAGCTTGCGAACGGCTCTTCTGTTGGTCAAGTAAACAAGAGGAATCTCCGGCAACAGATTGTCCGTTGTCCCTGAAAAATCGCTGGATTGGAGGACACGTTGAAAACCATATGGCTGTATGTGAACAAACCTTTGAGTGTGTTGATTGTGACGTACTGTTTTGAGTCCTCCTCTACAAAAGCTGCTGGTAGGCATGGCTCACGTCAAATTCTGAGAACATCTCGCCGCCTCAAAACAGTTCTTCCACCCATGGCGATGGGTAAGCATCCAGATTGGAGATCTGATTCATGGGTAAATTTGTAATCCCTGCATTGGTGCACAGTGCCATCAATTTTAAGAACTTGTGGGGAAATACTGGCGAATAAGTGAACGTGGTGTGAATCCCAAAGCTTGGCCAGTTGACAAAGTGGGTCCCGGGAAAAAAAGTTTGAAAAACACTGTGCCGTAATACGTTCTTTTTAAGAGGTTGGGTAAGAGAGAATCTAACCACCTACCCTTGGTATTCAAATGTACCAGTTCGAATTCTCCACCACCAACATCCTGGGCTCACCATTTGTCAGACAAGGGTCACTAACCATTCGAGATTTTATGGGATTGTCCCATAATTAAGGTGATTGCTTTGTGTCTCAGGTTGTATGTTGCCAGGATGTTGTTTTCCCATATTTAAGACCTTCTAAGTTTTGAGCAAGTGCAGTATATGTCTGCACATTTGCATTACTTCTGGCTTCTCGATCTGATGGGTTTGCCAACACCTCCACCACCTTCTCAGTTTTGCCAGCAACCCTGCCCACTTGTATGGTCCCCCACACCAAAGTGCCCATTAATTCTTCCCCCCCAGCCCCCGCTCCCGGAGAGTTAGTCACCTAAGATCAAACATACTGCATCAGCCACATAAGTGCTGTGATTATAAGAACAGGTCAGAGCCTGGGTATCCTGTGGCATATCACCCACCTCCTGACTCCACAAAGCCTGGACACTATCTATAAGGCATAAGTCAGGATTTTGATGGAACGCTCTCCATTTGTCTGAATGAGTGCGGCTTCAACACTCAAGGAACTTGACATAATCGAGGTCAATGCAACCACCTTGAACGTCATTCCATCCACTGTCTTAAACTTCCTTCACTATCAGCACACAGTGGCAGGAATGTGTACCATCAGCAACAACTCATCAAGGCTCCTTCAACAGCACCTTCCAAACCTCTGCCTCTACCACCTAGAAGGACAAGGTGCATGCAAACTCCACCTGCAAGTTTCCCCTCAGCCATACACCAACCTGGCTTAAAAACATATCGCTGTTCATTCACTGTCTCTAGGTCAAAATCCTGGAACTCCCTTCCGCTCAGCACTGTAGGAGTACTTTCATCACCTGGACTGCAGTGTCTCAGGAAGGCAGTTCATCGATGTTCCCTGTACTTCTTTCAAGCATGTTGTCAATTTCTTTAAGTGCGCAGCCATGCAGACAGAGCGATCTAAAGCAGACGGCTTGTGCCAGGCCTACGCAGTAACTTACCGGTTGCCACGTAGCCATGTGACTGCACACCTGAGAGGGAACACGGCTCACCACCATCTTTTCGAGGGTGACTGAGCATGGCCAATCAATGCTGATCTTGCCAGCAAAGACCAAAAAAACTATGAATGAATTTAAAGAAATGTTTCCTGACATCAGGCTGTCTCCATGCAGGGCAGAATGGTACAATACGAAGCTGACATTTCTTCCCAATTTCAGGCAAATGATAAGGAAACAAACTTATGCCGGGACAAGTTAAAGAGAGGTTTACCTTTTCTCCCTTCTGGAATGTAAGACGTGAATCATCGGAATTCCTCCTTTCTTCAAAGTCTTCCATTACCTCTGCAGTCAACTGCCGAGTATAGCATCTCACTGAAGACTCATAGCTAAGATCACCAGTTCGGATAATGGGAACATGCAATTCATCTTCCTTCTCCTTCACTCTGTAGATCTCCTTACCAAACTGCATACTAGGAACTGAAACATTAATTCTCTTTTAATTACAACAGCAATAAATAAATTCTGTCTAAATTTGAGGTTTATCAAGCATAACCACATTTATATTTTTACATTTCATACACTGCATCAAAATCCTGGAATTTCCTGTAATTCCTTCCCGAAAGGCATTGTGGGTCAACCCACAGAACATGGACAATTCAAGGCGGCAGCTCATCAGCACCTTCTCAAGGGCAAGTAGGGATGGGCAATAAATGCTGGCCAGCCAGCAACACCCATGCCCCACGAATAAATTTTTAAAAAGCTGTACCCTTAATTCAGTAAACAGAATGGTAACAGTGATTTTAATACAGCCCTTAGTTTTAACAATGTACCCATATCAGAAATATTAACTCCACAGATGTTGACTGACCTGAGTGTTATCAGCATCTTCAATCCCTATTTTTGCTTTACATTAATAAATCTTTCATCTTGATATGATGTCCCAACTGATAACAGCATATATACCAAGTTTATATGACCTTGGAACAGGAGATCACCTTTCTTGGATTGTCATAACAACATACTTATGTTTGTGCTCAGCTTGTGTTTTCCCCAACACCCACTAAACCAAATCTATTCTCTTCCAATGGAGGATAGAGAAAGAACAATGCCGATTATTTTTCATCCACATGGTTTGAGGGTGGGGTGGTGGAGAGACAGACAGAGAGCAGAGCTGGATTTTCACCGAGTTGAGGATACTGCACACATTATCCAAAATGGCATTGGGATGCCGGGTGCAGATTCTGCCCCCATTTCTGACAAATCCTATTTTAGTATAGGAAGAGGGGTGGGATATGATTCACATAGGGGAAACCTGAACCCAGCAAGGCTCAGTGTTGAGTTCAAACAGACTCCATTTTACTGGAGCAAAGTCCATTTCCCACAAAACATGACTAATAATTTTGAGAGGTGAATGCTCATAAGAGGCACATAAAGGCTGTGGCACTGTCAAGATGCCAAGTTATTTAAATCTTCTGCCTTTTAAATTTAGAAAGAACTATTTTCCTGTGTCTCTGGGCTGCATTTTCTAAGGTGCGGCTGGAATGCTCACCACCTCATCAATGAAGTCAGCTGGAAACCAACTTGCTACATGCTGGCCCATAACATGCTGCATGAGGGCTAAATTGGCGAGTAGTGGAACTTCTGCCCCTCACACAGGAGGAAATTATGTCCTTGGGAGATACCAGCCAATCTGATTGGCTGGTAGCTCCATCACCCAACAGTAAAGCTCAGTAGTGGGAGCTCCCAGGAAGAAGGCCTGGGGAAGATCATGGCTATCCTAAAAAGATATGTCCTGGCGTTTTAGGGTAGGAACGGATTTCAGAGCCCACAATGGGGGGGAAGAGGATGGTGGGAGACCAGTTCTTTCAGACAGTTGGTGAAGGAGGAAGGGGGAGGTGACCTTTAGATGGCAGTGCGCCATATACATGCAGGACACCCTCCGCCCCCGAATGTTGCCTTCTCTCTTGTCATTTCTCGTGGAAGCCTTTAAAAAACTCACCCACTCTGCTCAACTTACTAAGCCAACTGTGTTACGTCATGGCTAGGGTATTATTCAGGTCAATAGACTTGTTTACAATCTTAAATAATCATTCATAATTTTACAAATGGTGGGCAGGCTGCTGATTTCAGTGTCCACCATTATGGAGTAAGCTCAGGGGTGCAGAAAGTGTTGGGCTAGCCATTAAACTATTTTATGTGCCCCCACCCTACCCCCCCGCCAGAGAAAACATGCCTACAGGTGCAGGTAGAATCCAATTCAAGTTGAAAAAGAAAATTGGTGTTTGCAGTTTCAATAGCTGTTTGTTAACATAGCTCTAGGTTAAAGTATTATAGCATTATTACTGCTAGGCTGCTTCCACAAGCTATCAGTATCACAGTAGGCAGCTGTAAGTTCACAGCTTGGTTGACAGCTCCAAGAGATTGTTAAAGGGTTCGCTGTTTTTGATATGGGGCAATGGATGCAAATGTTTGTTTTAAATGAAACATTAAATACCTGAGGAGATTATAATGTAAGAACAAAGAAAATTACAGCACAGTAACAGGCCCTTCGGCCCTCCAAGCCTGCACCGACCATACTGCCTGACTTAACTAAAACCCCCTACCCTTCCGGGGATCATATCCCTCTATTCCCATCCTATTCATGTATTTGTCAAGACGCTCCTTAAAAGTCACTAACCCCACCGCTTCCACTACCTCCCCTGGCAACGTGTTCCAGGCACCCACCACCCACTTTGTAAAAAATCTGCCTCGTACATCTCCTTTAAACCTTGCCCCTCGCACCTTAAACCTATGCCCCCTAGTAATTGACTCTTCCACCCTGGGAAAAAGCTTCTGACTATCCACTCTGTCCATGCCTCTCATAATCTTGTAGACGTCTATCAGATCGCCCCTCAACCTCCGTCGTTCCAGTGAGACCAAACCAAGTTTCTCCAACCTCTCCTCAAAGCTAATGTCCTCCTACCAGACAACATCCTGGTAAATTTTTTCTGTACCCTCTTCAAAGCCTTCACATCCTTCTGGTAGTGTGGCGACCAGAATTGAACACTATATTCCAAGTGCGGCCTAACTAAGGTTCTATAAAACTGCAACATGACTTGCGAATTTTTTAACTCAATGCCCCGGCCGATGAAGGCAAGCATGCCGTATGCCTTCTTGACTACCTTCTCCACCTGCATTGCCACTTTCAGTGACCTGTGTACCTGTACACCCAGATCCCTTTGCCTATCAATACTCTTAAGGGTTCTGCCATTTACTGTATATTTCCTATCTGTATTAGACCTTCCAAAATGCATTACCTCACATTTGTACTGAATGAGCATTTATCAATTAGTATTTTTTTTAAACATGTGGTGGAGTCCATAATAGATGTTTTGAACTTTATTTTATTCGAGCGTGGCTCCTGAAGTTTGCCAGTGTGGATACTGGATGAGTCGGAATGGAGGGTGTGAGGGCAAAGGGTGGTATGTGAGAGGGTGTGGGTTTGCATGAGTTGACACTAAGTTAGCATATTGTTTCTAAAGGAATATGAGGATGAATGGGCAGGGGCTCATGGATTAGCATTGAGGCATGGAGATGAGTGAAGCATCATAGGCTGGCATGGAGGTAATGGAGGCCATTGGAGTTGGGTGAGGGCAAAGCACAAGTTGGCATGGATATAGCATAGGGAGTGTGTTGGGATTGAGGGGGTCTGGCTAAGGTTTAGAGGGCCTAATATTAAACCACACCATTGGGACAAAATGCCAGAGCACCAAGGTGGGCCCTTTAATTAGACTGCCTTGGCACTCTGCAGCCCCTATAGCCTCCAAACTGTTTCTGGGGAGGGAGGGGAGGGGAGGCGGGCTAAACTCAAATACAGACTTGTTCCTCTCCCCCATGGAACGAAGATCCTGTTACTGGGACACTTTATCCCAAGGTGGGAGAGGTGAGCCAGGAAATTTCTCGGCCCTGTGCACCCTACCGCAAGAGCAAAGAGTCAGGGCCAGGGAGAGAGAGAGAGAAAATAAGGAAAATAATGGCACATAAAGAACAGACTAGGCAGTAGTTTTCCTTTCTTTACTGGTTCTACAATGATCTACATTTATATAGTGCCTTTAATGCAATGGAATGCCCCAAGGCACTTCACAGGAGCTTTAGAAAGCAATATTTGATATCAAGCCATGTAAGGAGATATTAGGTCAGATGGCCAAAGAGGTACATTTTAAGGAGAAAAATTTGGCAGCGAGGGAGAGAGAAGTTCAGGGAGAATGTTCCAGAGGTTAAAGTGTTGGCAGCTAAAGGCACAACATCAGTGGTGAAGCAATTAACACTGGGGATGCTCAAAAGGCTGAAATGAGAAGAATGAGAGAACACAGATACCTTAGTGTAGATTACAGAGCTCGGGTGGGGGGAGCCATGGAGTGAGTCACCAACAAGGATGCAAGTTTGAAAATTGAGATGCTGCTTAATAGGGAATTATGAAACCTGACTTCATGAAAACATAAACAGGCTAGTGTCGCAATCCAGCGGGTTAAGAACATCGTGTTTATTTCCATAATAAATCAATAATTTGATCATAATGAAATATTCAATGTTAACAAGGATACAAAATATGTTACACCACATTCACTAGGGAAATTCCCAATGCAATCCACCTTCCAACATTTAGTAAGAAACAGCACAGAATGCAGTTGAGTTCCTTTACAGCATTAATGATAAAGGAATTGGACTACTGCATAATTTGGCAGCAATTTGCCATGTTAATAATGATTGCAAAATGACAGATTTACAGCAGACATCCATTCAAATTCACTGACTTTGCTGCAAGAGTTTGAATATTAAATTTACAAAGGCACATTTCAGACTTTCTGCTTAAACTGTTACTAAAGCAACCTACCGTCCTGATACGTATCATTGATAGCAACGACAGCCTGGTAGGGTTTCGTTAGCTCTGCTCCTTGTGCTGAGCTCAGGAATACAATGAAAGTTTCATTCCCTTCAATAATTGGAATCTGCACATCATCCAGTATTGTTAAAGTGCAGGTCTGTAAGGATAAAAGGAGGATTTTTGAGTAACCTCAGCCATGAGATGGCTCTACTGATAGGAATTAAAACAGAAAGTGCTGGAAATGCTGGACTCAGCAGGTCTGGAGAGAGAAACAGAGGGTGGTATTCAGTGAAGGTGATAGGGTTTTGCCCGTCCACTGGAGAGCTGCTGAGAGCCCCACGTCACCTCTTTTTATGAAGACGTGTGACACTTAGTGCCAATGAGGCATTTAACTGGGCAGCAGTGGGCGTTTCCCAGGATCAAGGATCAAACTACCCATGTTTCAAACGCTTCCTCTCTTCTGCACTAAAATACCAGTGTTCCACCTGTTTTCTGCCCTTCATAAAAAAAGCCTGCACTCCACAGGAAGAATGTTATGAATTTGTGCTGCCTGTTCAAACCTTGGCAATATCAGAAATTTGGCCCGGAGTTGCCTGTAGCTTTCCAACTATTAATTCTCACTGACAAGATTGACTTTGAAAATTATCTATCAAGCGTCTTTATCCTTCTGGAAGAAAAATACGTGAGGCATGGATGAGATTGTAAACATGACATATGGGGAATCACAAGTGTAAAACCATTTGCAAATGAATTCTCATTTTGTATATATTGTCACCATGCATTTAATCACTGCCTTGGTTTAAACACAGCTCTGTGAAAATTGTGATATTATTTTAGATGAAGGGCATTTACCTCTTCTGTTTTGCCAGGTGCAAAGTCAATCTTCTTTGAACTGGGGATATAGTCGATGCCTGGAGTTGCAGAAGGAGGGTCTGAAGGACGTGTAGCACACCACACCGAAGTAGGAGTGGACAAATCACTGCCATGTCTGATAACTGGTATTTCAATAGAGCCTACGAATAAATACATTTCAGCATGATATTATCTCAGTCTGGTGAGAAACTTCAGTTCCTGCACTACTTCTGAAATATTATATTTTATACATTTAAATCTTTAAATTATTACATATTTCATTATAATAAGGCTGACACACAGGTCAGTCCCACATACTTGCTCAACATTGTACCCAATGTTTACTGTTACGGTGCTGGACCTGAACCCCAATGTATATCATGAAGCCAGACTAGGCCCAAAAATGTTATATTTTGGCATAAACGTGAGGAAAGGATACTTCACCTCAGGAGTAATTCCACTGACAAATCAGGGTTTTAAAAAAAAATTAAAACAAGCTTTATTCATAACACAATTTAAGTATAACTCTAACAAAATGAAACAGTTTAACTCTTAACCATTGAACCATCTTTAAAAATGAAAAGAAACAACTCTTAACTTCTAACTTATCACTATTTTTGTTCCAATTAAACAATATTTCTCTTACATACTTAAACCTCACTTGAAATATAGACAGCAAAACATAGATATACTTGCTCTGACTTGGGTAACAACCTTGGAGCTTTGAGACAAAGAGAGCCTCTTGTTTTTAACAGCTGCAGTCATCAACTGCCTTATAACAATGAAAATGGAACTGTTTTTTCCTGCTACAACCCTTGCTCCCCTATTAACCTAACATCACATGACTCTGTCAACCTAATCTGAAATCCAAGGAGAATGTAAGTCAACAAAAGTGCATTAGCTCTACAAAGAAACATATTGCTAGCTAAGATGTATTATCCTGCTTTCGCAGCATCTGCTGCCTTCCCTGCATGTAGAAAAAGAAGGAATTGTAAAGCAGTTTCCCTCAAATGTAATCAATAGCAAAGAATCATTCCATTATGTAACACCAAAATAAATCGAAAAATAATGCAGAATATATTTTAAAAAGCCCATCATGCTTTCTGTAACTTTAGTTTGTGACACAGCAATCAGAGAGATTAGTTGATTGATGGTAACAGGAGTAATCATGCACATACCTGCATCTTCACTAACGGTGAAAGAAGAGTTCCCAAGGAACACCAATGAGGCATCATTAGGGCCATTTATAATTACTTTGGCAGCTGCAACTTCCCCAATCCGTGCATTGTCAGATGCATCAGCCAGGGTGATCTCAAAGTCTTCCTCTTCCTCATACTCACTGTCATCAATCAGCTTGACATCACATGTTGACATGCTTACACCAGGGCCAAAGACCACACGATACTCATGTGTCATTCCTCTGGTTTTGAAATCTGAACCAGAATCCAAGGCATACAGGCTGCTGCCTTTGGCAGTTTTTGGTACAGTATAGCAGATGGCCGAGACTGTACTACTGGTGTCTCCTATGGAATGATAGCAGATCAAAGAGATATATGATTATATTTTTTTCAAACCACATCTGGGTCATGTAAAACCAGAACTAGAAGAATTGTCCCTCTTTTTTAATGTTTTTGTAATTCTATGCTTCATCACACCTCAGTCATGCTGCATCCAGAATTCAGTCAAGCAACAACAAGAAAACAGCATCTGCCTGTCACATGAGACAGTAGTTAATGCCTGTTGAAGCAATAGTAAAGGCCATCTTCCAAAATGTTGAGAAACTCTTGGGCTAAATTATATAGGGTGTCGTGATCCCTGACCCCTACTCCCCGGCTAAAAGGTTGGGTGGGGGGAGGCAGTGAGCCTCTCAGGGAAGAACACTGTCGTCATGTAACTGTCAACTGGTTGTTAATAGACTGAGGGTGGGATTTGTGTCCCTCAGAAACAGGAGGCATTGGCTGGAAATTTACCGTTCCGCCCGTCATGGGAATTGGAGCGGGCGAGGGGTGGACAAAGGGAAGGTCCGTTGACCTCAGGTGGGATTTTATGATTTTGGGATAAGTGAGGCCACAAAATACCGTCTACTACCTTAGAACGTTCACAGCCAATTAGAGACCAGCAGTTTGGGGGTCAGTGAGGAGGGTGAGGGCTAGGGCTTGAGAGGCCATGGGGGAAAAGGCAAACTAGTGGGACCCTACCACCCACTAAAAATACTCAGAGGAATTTGAAACAGTCATGTGATTTTATTCAGGTGCTCCCGTTTATGACTTTAATGTTCATTACAATGTGCAACATTTCTTGGTGCCCAAATGTTCAATTAAAAATGATTCTAGAAGGTTCTCAGTTGCAAAATGCAGTCCAATCTATAAACACAGGATAGTATTTGACATCATGAGCATTGGATACTCGAACCATATTTGATTATTGTGGGAGGAACTATTGTAGGAGCAAGAAAAATTGAAAACCTATTTAAATGTGTGAAGCAGTGTTCATTTTTAAGTGTGAACCTTGGCATGGCTACCTGAAGGAGAAGAACAACAAAAGCTCATCTGGTGATTCAGTGAATAAATGCACTTCATGGTTTGGTACGAAGCCTCAAGACAAGAAGGTTGCACTCTCCGTTCTTTATTTTGCAGATTTCCGGACAGTAGGAGGTGAAAATTGGATTAGACACTGGCTCAATGGAGGAAGCCAGAGAGTGGTTGTGGAGGATTGCTTCTCTGAGTGGAGGCCTGTGACTAGTGGTGTGCTGCAGGGATCGGTGTTGGGTCCATTGTTGTTTGTCATCTATATCAATGATCTGGATGATAATGTGGTAAATTGGATCAGCAAGTTTGCTGATAATACAAAGATTGGAGGTGTAGTGGACAGTGAGGAAGGTTTTCAAAGCTTGCAGAGGGATTTGGACCAACTAGAAAAATGGGCTCAAAAATGACAAATGGAATTTAACACAGACAAGTGTGAGATATTGCACTTTGGAAGGACAAACCAAAGTAGAACGTATAGGGTAAATGGTAGGACTCTGAAGAGAGCAGTTGAACAGAGGTATCTGGGAATACAGGTACAGAATTCCCTAAAAGTGACATCACAGGTGGATAGGGTCGTAAAGAGTGCCTTTGGTACATTGGCCTTTATAAATCGGAGTATCGAGTATAAAAGTTGGAGTGTTATGGTAAGGTTATATAAGGCATTGGTGAGGCCGAATTTGGAGTATTGTGTACAGTTTTGGTCACCTAGTTACAGGAAGGATGTAAATAAGGTTGAAAGAGTGCAGAGAAGGTTCACAAGGATGTTGCCGGGACTTGAGAATCTGAGTTACAGAGAGAGATTGAATAGGTTGGGACTTTATTCCCTGGAGCGTAGAAGATTGAGGGGAGATTTGATAGAGGTGTATAAGATTTTGATGGGCATAGATAGAGTGAATGCAAGCAGGCTTTTTCTGCTGAGGCTAGGGGAGAAAAAAACCAGAGGGCATGGGTTAAGGGTGAAAGGAGAAAAGTTTAAAGGGAATATTAGGGGGGGCTTCTTCACGCAGAGAGTGGTGGGAGTGTGGAACGAGCTGCCGGATAAAGTGGTAAATGCGGGGTCACTTTTAACATTTAAGAAAAACTTGGACGGGTTCATGGATGAGAGGAGTGTGGAGGGATATGGTCCAAGTGCAGGTCAGTGGGACTAGGCAAAAAATGGTTCAGCACAGACAAGAAGGGCCAAAAGGCCTGTTTCTGAGCTGTAATTTTCTATGGTTCTATGGTTCTATGGAAAAGAATGGAAAATCTGGCTGGTTGTGAAAGTGTTTATGAACTATCCCACTGCACGCTCCCCAGGCAATGCTCAACATTCAGATGGTAAAGATGAAAAGCTATCCATGCTCAGTCAATGGGTGTAGCTTTCTGTACTTTTAGAGCTGAGCATAGGATATTATATCTTTCTCCACAGTGAAATCTGTAGTACCAGTGAGTAAGCTTACAGAGATTTGGAAGATATAGTCCAGCCTAAAGATTCTACTGATTGATATACTGAGGTTGATGAGCCAGAGAAGCGGATAATTGGTATTGACATAGGTGACTACAGGGATGCAGTCAGATTTGAGAACAGGAACGACCTTTCTACTTTCCCCCACTGTCACCCCAAAAAGACAAATACAGTATAAAACTCAGAGAGCATGTAAGGAATAGGGGCCAGAGTAGATAACATGGCCTGTCAAGCTGACCAATTCATCCAATATGGTCATGGGCTGATTTTCAACTCCACTTTTCTGCCCTCTCTCCATTTCTCTCAATTCACTGAGAGGCCGAAAATCTGTCAATATCGGCCTTAATTATGTTCAGCGGGAGCATGAATTCCAAAGATTCACAACCCTCTGAGTAAAAATGTTTCTCATCTCGGCCCTAAACCTAAAACTGTACCGCCTGTGGTCTAGGTTCCCCAACTATGGAGAACAACCTCTCCATACCTATCCCTCCAGAATCTTGCATGATTCAATTTGTTGTATGTTTCATTTAGTTACCAGCGTCAAGATCAAAGGTTGCCCAATTCTGAAATGGTCATAACTCTAAAGTATCTGTAAAAGTAGGAAAAACATTTTGTAAAATAGAATTTCAGCAAAATAATTTAGTTTTTGGTATATTACATGTTAAAACAAAGGCCGGAATTCTCTGGCTGTTCAAGCCCCGCCACCGCTGCTAGGGAGGACAGAGAATTTGGCACTCAGAATTTGGGGCAGGAGAATCCTGCCCACAGGGTTCAAAATTTGAGCAGGAGAAGGAAACCTAGCGCTTTAAGCCTGTTTCACCATTTAGTGGGATCATGGCTGATCTACAACTTCACTTCATATAACCTCCATATCATTGAATACTTCTGGTTGACAAAAATCTATGAATCTGAGTTTTACATTTAACAACTGATCTAGCATTAATTACCATTTACCAAAAAGAGTTTCAAACTTTACCACCCTTTGCATCCAGAGATGTTTCCTAAGTTCATCCTTCAAAGGATCGGCTCTGATATTTAATCTATGTCCCCTAATTCTAGACTCCCCAGCCATCCTATGCGATTTCCCTCTATCCACACCATCTGCCAATTTCCCAGCAGATCAATAATTTGCTTTCAACTCCATGAGCTTCCAACTTTTTTATGAGGGACTTAATCAAATGCCTTCCGGAAGTCCATATAAATAGCATCCATAGAGATTCCCCTGTTCACTACTTTAGTCACATCTTCAAAATATCTAATCAGATCCTTCAGGCATGACCTAGACCTCACAAATCCATGCTGTCCCTCTCTGAGCAGCTGAAAATTTTAAAGTTGTTTCATCATCCTAAAGTCAATTATAGGACCTAGTATTTTCCTGACAACAGATTAAGAACATAAGAACATAAGAAATAGGAGCAGGAGTAGGCCATCTGGCCCTTCGAGCCTGCCCCGCCATTCAACAAGATCATGGCTGATCTGAAGCGAATCAGTTCCACTTACCCGCCTGCTCCCCATAACCCCTAATTCCCTTATCGATCAGAAAACTATCTACCCGTGATTTAAACATATTCAACGAGGAAGCCTCCACCACTTCAATGGGCAGAGAATTCCAGAGATTCACTACCCTCTGAGAGAAGAAGTTCCCCCTCAACTCTGTTCAGAACCGGCCCCCCCTTATTTTGAGGCTGTGCCCTCTAGTTCTGGTTTCCCTTCTAAGTGGAAAGAATCTCTCCACCTCTACCCTATCCAGCCCCTTCATTATCTTATATGTCTCTATAAGATCACCCCTCATCCTTCTAAACTCCGAGTACAGACCCAATCTGTTTAATCTCTCCTCATAAGCTACACCCCTCATCTCCGGTATCAACCTGGTGAACCTTCTCTGCACTCCCTCCAAGGCCAATATATCCTTTCGCAAATAAGGGGACCAAAACTGCACACAGTACTCCAGTTGCGGCCTCACCAGTGCCTTGTACAGTTGCAGCAAGACCTCCCTGCTTTTATATTCTATCCCCCTCGCGATAAAGGCCAACATTCCATTCGCCTTCTTGATCACCTGCTGCACCTGCAGACTGAATTTTTGCGATTCGTGCACAAGGACCCCCAGGTCCCTCTGCACAGTTGCACCATGTAATTTTTCTCCATTTAAATAATATTCCAATTTACTATTATTTCTTCCAAAGTGGATAACCTCACATTTGCTAACGTTATATTCCATCTGCCAGATCCTCGCCCACTCGCTCAGCCTATCCAAATCTCTCTGCAGACTTTCCGCGTCCTCCATGCAATTCGCTTTCCCACTCACCTTCGTGTCATCAGCAAACTTGAATACCCTACATTCAGTCCCCTCCTCCAGATCATCTATGTAAATGGTAAACAATTGAGGCCCCAGCACCGATCCCTGCGGCACGCCACTGGTCACCAACTGCCAACCAGAAAAGCACCCATTTATCCCAACTCTCTGCTTCCTGTTAGATAGCCAATCCCCAATCCACGCCAACACCTTACCCCTAACTCCGTGTACCCCAATCTTCTGCAGCAACCTTTTGTGAGGCACCTTATCGAACGCCTTCTGGAAATCTAAAAACACCACATCCACCGGTTCCCCTCTGTCAACTGCACTAGTGACATCTTCATAAAAGTCCAGTAGATTCGTCAAACACGACTTTCCCTTCATGAATCCATGCTGCGTCTGCTTGATCGAACCATTCTTATTCAGGTGCTCTGTTATTTCCTCTTTAATAATGGACTCTAGCATCTTCCCAACTACGGACGTTAAGCTAACCGGCCTGTAGTTACCCGCCTTTTGTCTACTTCCTTTTTTAAACAGCGGCGTAACAGTAGCTGTTTTCCAGTCAGCCGGCACTACCCCAGAGTCCAGCGAATTTTGATAAATTACTACTAACGCATCTGCTATTACCTCAGCCATTTCTTTCAGTACCCTGGGATGCATTCCATCCGGGCCCGGGGACTTGTCTACCTTCAGTCCTATTAGTCTACCAAGCACCACCTCCTTAGTAACAGTAATTGTATTAAGGACCTCCCCTCCCACCAACTCTCGATCTCTAATATTCGGCAAACTATTTGTGTCTTCCACCGTGAAGACCGACACAAAGAACTTATTTAAAGTCTCAGCCATTTCCTCGTTTTCCACTATTAAATCCCCCCTCTCATCTTCCAAGGGTCCAACATTCACTCTAGCCATTCTATTCCTTTTTATATACTTGTAAAAACTTTTACTATCACTTTTTATATTTTGAGCTAGTTTAGTTTCACAATCTATCTTTCCTTTCTTAATCGCTTTCTTAGTCGTTCTTTGTTTAACTTTAAAGCTTTCCCAATCCACTAATTCTCCACTATTTTTGGCCACTCTGTACGCATCTGATTTTATTTTAATACTCTCCTTTATTTCCTTCGTTATCCACGTCCGGTTATCCCTTTTCTTACAGTCCTTCTTTATCACCGGAATATATTTTTGCTGAGTACTTAAAAAAATCTCCTTAAAAATCCCCCACTGTTCCTCAGCTGTCCTACCTACCAGTCTGCTCGCCCAGTCTACATTAGCCAATTCCACCCTCATCCTATCGTACTCCCCTCTGTTCAAGCAGAGGACACTGGTTTGGGACCCTACTTTCTCACCCTCCACCATATTATGATCACTCATCCCAAGAGGATCCTTCACAAGAAGATCCTTAATCCTACCTGTCTCATTGCACAGAACCAGATCCAAGATAGCTCGCTCTCTCGTAGGTTCTGTAACATACTGTTCAATGAAACAATCCCGACAGCATTCCAAGAACTCTTCCTCAAGCCCTCCACGTCCAATTTGAGTCGACCAATCAATATGTAGATTTCAAGTGAACTGGCCTATAACTTTCTGTTTTCCCTCTCTCACCTTTCTAAAACTAACCAAAGAAACAGCATCTAGCACACTGTAGAGCACACCTATGCAAACGTGGCGTAAGAAATATCCACAAATTATCCATAATCTTAAGGGCTCGTACTCCAACAATGGACTGTGGCAAGGACTAGGATTATCCAACCTACTGATGGCTTCAGAGCACCAGTGACTTACTATAGTTTGCACTGCTGATTGGGATTTAGGAGCAAACTGCAAATCTGACCTGCTGCTCGAGGTGCAAGTCGATAGTGTTTTACTACTATACAGAGGACGAGATTTTGCCGTTTCCTTTTCTTTAAATTCTGTATCAAAAATTAAGCTTTCTTTTGCTTCTCGATACTTAATATTACAGTTCAAAGAAAAAAGAATACAGACCCTTCCTTTCCACTGGGGCAAGCAAGAATCCAGCACTTTCATTAACTCGATATAGCTTCTTGTCAAACTGTAGTGTGGGCTCATCTTCTGTGTCATTGATATTGACTGTAGCTCTGGTAATCTTCCCAAGCAAGGCATATGCAGGCATGCTCAATTCCACATGAAAGTTTTCAATGTTTTCAAACACCTGGTCGTCATTTATAATAATAGTGCAAGCCTTTGTATCCTCTCTCTCATCAAATTGAACCTATTGAAGAAACAAGGATATGGAGACTGCTTAATGTCTTTAATGTACTATGGAAGGCCACTTCATTGTTTCTTGTTCTCATGGCACTCTTAAAATGTTACTGCTCCACCAAATATTAACCTTCTCTTCAAATATATTTTTCCCCATCCCCAGTTTTCTTCCACACCTGTTTAAGGAGTTGACACAAATTGGTAGCTCTAGAGGCTTTGTGGATACAGTCCACTTGTACCTTTCCCAAGTGGCCATTATTTACATGAGAGCCTAAACAAATGGGTGTTAACAGGGTTTTTAGTTATAGGAGACTTCACATGATAGCTGATCCTCTTGCCTCACCCAATGTGCAGACCTTTTCAGCAGAAGTTAGTGAATAGCAAATAGCTACAGAACATTTTCATACAGTTAATCTTAATTACTAACCCAACTTAAATCAGTGAATTCATTGTAAATTAGATCCTATAATATCACTGAGTAACAGCCACAGATTTGATGATACATTTCTGAACTATGTTATCAGGAAAGTAACATTTTAATTTTTTTTTGTAGGAAAGTGATATCAAATTGGCTGTTTGCTGTATATCCTGACCAATTCTCCTTCATGTTAAAATATTATAGTGTAATATTTGTTTGCTTTAGCCACCATCAATAATTAAAATGGGCAAAAGCCACCAACGTTCAGGTCTAAACAATATCAGGAATGGAGACACTAGATTACAAGATTAACCCAAGGCTGTTTGGTAAATTTTTGCTTTCTTCGGCGTAAAATTTCTACCTGTTCCACTTTTCAGAAACGCATTCAAAACCAAGTGTGAAGTTACAGTGACAGATCAAAACCAATTTTGAGGATATCCCCAGCAAACCTTCCCTTTAAATTTTCTGATTTTCTGCATCCACCTTAAGTGCATACCTGGCATCCATCCAACCTTACATTTGAAAGGACTTAGCGGTCAATGCAAAACACACATTATGAAACATTTAAAGCAACAATTTCAAACAAGTGACCGTCAGATATTATTTCATCCTTACTTATTCTGTTGACACCTAATAACTATCTAGTATACCATGCATATCAGTCCTGTACATATCAGCCTTGCACATACCTGTCCCGCATACTCCACATAATCCTGTTGGCCCAGCTTTGAGCCAGCTCCAGAAGTAGACGTTGCTGACCCCTGTTCAGTACGGCACAGTACAATGGCATACTGATTGAGGTTCCCAGTCCTCTTCACTGTAACACTCACAGAGCCTGCCTTTTCACTGACATTGTAACTGCAAACAGAATAATGGCAGAGATCAGATTTTTTTTAAGGCAACACACTCATTGTTCTTATACCACTGAATTAACTCAAAGAACAATCAAAAATACAGTACAACGATTAGTCATGAAGATAAAAATTAGGCATCTAATAATGAAGCGATTGAACTCCTGATAGTTAGCCAGGGATATATTTAATGCCGGTGTGGATGGGAGAGTGGCTTTGCTGAGTTTTCTGCCACCAGGGAATATAGAGAGCTTGTGTGAAACCTACATGAGTACATAACATTTTTATACAGTAGTTTAAAAACGCAGATTTTCATATTTCGACGATGAATTATGTATTTATCTGTAATACGCAAACTTTAATAATTATATACCGAATGTTATTCGCTACTTTATTGCTTATTGATGACTTCTGAGTTCACATTAATTTTCAAGTGTTAAAATGAGGTCACATTGGAAAGTAGTTTGGGAAGCACTACCATAGATACACTACATTACATTCATCAGCTTTCTCTGTTACTTCATCATAGAATTTAATCAGATTAGTTGGACATGATTTGCCTTCAAATCCATGATAGCTGCCCCTTATTAACCCATGCTTCTCCAAGTGAGAATTAATTTTGTCTTTGACAACGGACTCTTGTAGTTTTCCTATCACTGACATTAGATTGATTAGCCTGTAGTTACCAGGTTTATGGCTCTGCCCTTCTTTGAATAGTGATGGGACGCTGGCAATTCTCCAGTTCTTTGGCAACACCCCCATTTCCAAGGAGAATTAAAATACTGTGGTAAGAGCATCTGCTATTTTCACCCCGGTCTTCAACAGCAACTGTCTCATCCTCATCTAAATTCTGTCAGCATAACCCTCTATTTCCTTCTCCCTCACCTAGCCACCCCTTAAATGCAGTCATGCCATTTGCCTCAATCACTTCTTTGGTAGCAAGTTCCATGTTCTTACCACTGTCTGGGTAAAAATGTTTCTTCTGAATTCCTTCTTGGCTTTCTTGGTGAGTATCTTATATTGATGACCTTCAGTTTTACGCACCCCACAAGTGGAGATACTCACTCCATGTCTATCTATCAACACTTTTCATAGTCTTAAAGACCTCTATTAGGTCACCCCTCAGTTTCCTTTTCAAAGGAAAAAAGGTGTGCATTCTTTCCTGATGGGTATAACCTTGTTTTTCTGCCATCATTCTTGCAAATCTGCTTTGCAGCTTCTCCAATGCCTCAATGTCTAGAAGCAACCAACAACGTACATAGTCCTCCAAGTTTGATATAACTCCTCTACTATCCTGTCCATCCCTTGGCAGAATTATTCACATTTCAATTTTCCTTTTTGACCAATGTGCCTTTAGAATATTTTACTCTTTTGGTTTATGCTCCTTGATAATTTAATTCTATAGTTTCTTTTTTGCCTTCCCAATTGTTTCTTTGACTTAATTCCTAATCTTTTTGCATTCTTCCTTGTCATGTTCTCCCCACTTTCCATATACTTGATATATGTCTCTTTTCTAAACTAAATTTTTTACCCGTTTCTTTGGGTCAATTAATTTCAGGGAAATTGAATTTCCCCCATGGTTATTATCCTATGTTGTCATTAAATTAATTTTTCTAATTTGTTTGCAGATTTCTTCCTCCACCTCCTTTCAATTAGTGTGCTTGATCCTTTATTATTTTTAGCTCTATCTGCATGAATTTCAATTCTGTCTTATAATAGCTATGGTACTTTTTCCTATTTCCCATGTTATCTCTAATCAGTACAGCTACTCCATCTCTAGTTTTTCCTTCCTGATCTTTTCCAAATATTATATCCTGCAATATTTAATTCCAAATCCTAAATTTTTCTGTAACAAAATGTCTCAATAATCTCCACTAGATCTGAATGCCCAGCAATATTTTATTCCCTCAGTTTCCTTGTTTTATCACATATACTTTCTGTATTGCAGTATGGACATTTTAACTTTTTTAAAAAATGAGCAGTTGCTCTCACCTTATGTTTGCTAATCTTTTACCCCCTTGCTCTATAACACAACTTGTTTGCTGGTCATTTACATCTTTAATTTATTCTGTCCCAACTCTCTTTTCCTGTTCCGCTTATAGTTAGGTTTACTTCATCGCTCCTCTTATATAAAACACATGCAAACTATTCATTCTGCACTTGAGTCATGCACTTTGCCTCCACAAGATTTCCTTCTTTGTCCTTAATTATCTCTAACGTTCTTTTGACAATCCTTTTATTCTTTACATGTTGATAAAATATTTTTGGGGTATTTTTATGTGACCTGTTAATCTTTCTCATATTCTCTGTTTGACCTCCTTATATCCTTTTCAATTTCCCCTTGCAAATTCTGCATTTTTATTTGGTTTTCTATTGTAATCTGTACCTGGGATTTGTCATAAACCTCCTTTTTCACCTTTAATGTTTAAGCCCACCTGTCATCTAGAGATCTCTAAGCTTTGGCTGTTTGATCTTTCCTCCTTATAGGGTTGATTTATACCCGAACTATCTCCACCCTGCAATTCCTCATTTACTGTCCTTTTGGCCAATCTTTGTTCTCCTTGGAGAATGCGCTGCAACTATTCAGTGAGATCCTGTTGCCTGTCACGAGGGAGCCAGCACATCATTCAGTGAGCACATCTATGGCTCCATAAATGCTTGTCAATTTTACCAACTATTGAATCCCCTAGAACATGTATATTTCTAAGTTCCTTATGCTTCTCACCCCATCCATGACATCCTATCCATGCAAACAAGTCTCTCACAGCCATATGGATTTGCTTCTGATGTACTTCCACAAGGCAACATCATCTTCACTATTAATGAACATGGAATATTGGTTTGTGAATACCATACTCATAGGGAATTCCTTTAGTGCCTGCCTGTTCCTCTTAGTTTGCCTGGAGTTACCCACTCCCTTGCCTGCTGAACTCTCTGAAACAGTGGGGTGAATAGCTTCTGAAATGTGCTATTACTCAGTTTCTCATCTGCACTGTGGTGAAGCCATTTGCCCCTCATCTGAATCTCTGGCATCTAGTTAAGGATCTTGGTTCTTGAGGATTCGCTGGTGTTGGAAGAACCACTCTGTTATCAGGGATTCTTGGTTGGAGTTCCTTTATGTATCCTTGCACAAAGATGCAAATAGCGACTGCAATTTATCACAACAGTCAATGTCCATCCCTTCACCACTGGCCACATGCAAATACTGGCCAAGAGCAGGGCTAGGAAAGCCACCAGACTTTTCTTCTCACCGCTGCTGTCTCTGACATCTCCAGTACATGGATGGTGCTTGTCTCTGCACCGGTGGTGGTCAGGTCTCTAAGTCAATGAATAGAGGGAGAAGGGCTAATTGTATCCTCATCTTCCTCCACAAAAGTTTTAACCAACTATCTTGAGGGGCCTGGAAGTCTTCTGGATGCTTCCACACCATTAACGCCTCTCTGCCTTTTCATTTGCTGCTATACTGATTTTATTAGGATATCACCTCAATTTTTCTCACTTCTCGGGCCCTGTGTACCTGCTGACCTTGACAGAGGAAAATGAATCAAGATTATGTGGGTCAAAAGTTCCTGTAAAACCGAAGCATTAGCGACGAATTTCAATGCATTTGCATTTGGCTACATTTATACAGTGCCTTTCAGAACATCAGAAGGCACTTCATAACTATCTTGTATCATGGTTACTATTGTGATGTTGGAAGATGATAGTAATTAAATAACAATATATAAAGATTGCCAACCTGATGTATTCAAAGCTGATTAGAGACCACTGGATGTGGAACACATTATCACTGACTATATTAGGTTTGCTGTCTTTCACCAAAAACTTGAATGTGTCCATAGTCTTTTGAAATTTATCTTCATTTAAAATGTAGGAGACCAAACCCAAGTTGATATCCTCTGCAAGAAAATAAAAATTATACAGAGCATGTTACATAATTCTTAATAAAGAATAAAGTTAATAAACATAAATGTTTTCAAAAGTACTGTTCAACGTCATTCAATTGGCACAATGCTAAATGGAACAATAGAACAATAGTTTATCAAAATGATTGTCTCAGTGCATTCGCGGCTGAAGGTCATTGGTGCAGTTTCTCTTCAAACCCATATCCCTTAATGACTAAGCACCAAAAATCTATTGACCCCTTGTGGTGAACCATCGTTGGTTCCCACTGTGGGGTTGTTCTAATGTTGTTGTTGGGCTAGGGTGTTCACACTGTGGGATTGTTCTAATGTTGTTGTTGGGCTAGGGTGGGATTAATACACCTGTGGTTGTTACTGTTGTGGCACATCCCAGTCGGGCTCCGCTTTTCCACTCACGCCAGAGGCCCAATTGGCCTTCAAGGCATTGAAACACGACATTGCGAAAGCCACGATGCACGCGGTAGACGAATCCATCCCTTTTCAGGTGGAAAGCGATGCATCTGATTTCGCCCTGGCCGCCACACTAAACCAGGCAGGCAGGCCCGTCGCGTTTTTTTCCCGCACCCTCCAAGGTCCCGAAATTCGGCATTCAGCGGTGGAAAAGGAGGCCCAGGCCATTGTGGAGGCCGTCAGACACTGGCGCCATTACTTGGCGGGGAAGCGGTTCACCCTGATCACGGACCAGCGGTCCGTGGCGTTCATGTTCAATAACACGCAGAGGGGCAAGATCAAGAATGACAAGATCTTGCGGTGGAGAATTGAGCTCTCCACCTATAACTACGATATCATGTATCATCCAGGGAAACTCAATGAGCCCTCGGATGCCCTCTCGCGCGGAACATGCGCTACTATGCAGGAGGATCGCTTGAACGCCCTCCATAATGACCTGTGCCATCCTGGGGTCACTCGGCTCTACCACTTTATCAAAGCCCGCAACCTGCCTTACTCGGTGGAGGACGTCAGGTCAGTGACAAGGAGCTGTCGGATTTGCGCGGAATGCAAACCGCACTTTTACCGACCTGACCGTGCACATTTGGTCAAGGCCACTCGCCCCTTCGAGAGGCTGAGTGTGGATTTTAAGGGCCCCCTTCCCTCAACAGATCGGAACGTGTACTTTCTGAACATAATAGACGAGTACTCCCGGTTCCCGTTTGTTGTCCCCTGCGCGGACACGTCGACTGCCACGGTGATCAAGGCATTCCGTGATCTTTTTACCCTGTTCGGGTACCCCAGCTATATACATAGTGACAGGGGCTCGTCGTTCATGAGTAATGACTTGAGGCAATTCCTGCTCTCATACGGGATTGCCTCTAGTAGGACCACGAGTTACAACCCTAGGGGCAATGGACAGGTGGAAAGAGAGAATGCTACAGTCTGGAAGGCTGTCCTATTGGCGCTGAAGTCCAAAGGCCTTCCAGTCTCCCATTGGCAGGAGGTCCTCCCAAATGCGCTTCACTCCATTCGCTCCCTCCTGTGTACGGCAACCAATGCTACTCCCCACGAGAGGATGTTCTCATTCCCTCGGAAGTCGTCCTCGGGGATATCTTTACCAGCCTGGTTGACGTACCCAGAACCCGTCCTTCTGCGGCGACATGTAAGGGCCCACAAGTCCGACCCCTTGGTCGAACAGGTCCACCTCCTCCACGCCAACCCTCAGTATGCCTATGTGGCATATCCTGATGGGCGAGAGGACACAGTCTCGATCCGAGACCTGGTGCCCGCAGGGGACGTAGCAACTCCTGTCGCTCCCATACCCCCAGTGACGAATCCCTTATCCCTTATTTCTCCCCCGGACGTGGCGCGGTCAGCACCGGGACCAGTGTTTAACAGTTATACTCCAATGCACAGCTTGCCTGAGACCCGGAGATCGGCGCCATCGCAGAATGTACCGGGATCCCCTGCACTACCGCTTCATCAGGGTCAACCGGCCTGTGAGTCCGCGAGGGGACAGCCGGACGCTGTTTTGGAGAGAACGCCACCGCAAGCACCTACTCCGGTGTCACCGCCGGTATTGAGGAGGTCACAACAACGGTGCGGTCCTCCAGACCGTCTGGACTTATAATCTGTTGACTTTTTTTTTTTAGTCTGTTTTCGCACCCCGCCGGCCTTTGTTCTCAAAGGAGGGGTGAATGTGGTGAACCATCGTTGGTTCCCACTGTGGGGTTGTTCTAATGTTGTTGTTGGGCTAGGGTGGGATTAATACACCTGTGGTTGTTACTGTTGTGGCACATCCCAGTCGGGCTCCGCCTCCTGGGAGAGGTATAAGACCCCCTGCTCGGGCGGGACCTCGTCAGTCTGGGATGGTGTACTTATGTTCTAGTAGTTCCATTGTTAGGCAATAAAAGCCTTCAGTTACCGAAGCCTCATGTCTTGAGTTCAATTGACGTGCATCACCCCTATCTTGAAAACATTCAATGACTGAATGAAGATTCACAGCTCTCCTAAGCTTCACAACTCCTTGAATAAATAAATTTCTCCTCATCTCACTTCTAAATGGCCAACCCCTTATCCTGAGAGATGATGGTCTAGATTCCCCAGTCAGGGGAAATACTTACTTGGCACTTATCCTATCAATTGCCTCTCATTTTTCAAACCTCCAGAAATTTAGGCCTGTTCTACTCAACCTCTCCTTGCAGGACAATCCCCTCATCCCTAGAACCAGTCTAGTGAATCTTTGTTGCAATCCCATAGGGCATGTACGTTCTTCCTTAGGTAAGAAGACCAACACTGACACAGTATTCAGGTGTGGCATCACTAATGCTCTTGTTAATTGTAATAAGACTTCTTTACTCTTATACTCCAATCCCTTTGTAATAAAAGTTAAAATATAATTTGCTTTCCGAGTTTCTTATTGTATGCAAACATTTTCAGTCTCTCAGCACTCAAGGAATATTCTGCTTTTTTAGGTGTCCTGCTAAAGTCAATAACTTCACACTTTGCCACATGGTATTCTTGCCCACTATTATCCCTCTGCAAATTTTCTGCATCCACTTACTTTCCCACCTAACTGTATATTGTCAGGAAATGTGTCTGCCCCCCTCCCCGCATCGAAGGTCATTAGCATAGGTTGTAAACAGCTGAGGCCCAAGTACAGACCTCTGAGCCCCATTCAGTTTGCTCAAATCCCATGAATGAATAAAGCATCAAGTGAATTCCCCATTTAGCTACTTTGTGTAAAGTAGATCCCCTGAACACCCTGTTGGATTTATCACTGACTGCCTTATATTAATGGCCCATAGTTTTGGTCTCCCCCATAGTGGAAATATTTTTATATCTACATTATCAAACCCTTTCAAAATCTTAAAGGTCTCTATTAGTTCACACCTCAACCTTCTCACTTCAAGAGAAAAGATCCAAAAGTATTCACTCCTTCTTGATAGATACATTCTCTCAGTGCAAACCAGTGAATGTAGTATACTTGGATTTTCTAAAAAGCATTTGACAAGGTGCTGCACAAGAGGTTTTTACAGAAAATTAGGATTCATGGGATTGGGAATAGTACATCAGTGTGGAGTGTGGAATAGTAAATGGATAGAACAAAAGGGAACACTAATAAATGGACCATTTTCAGATCGACAGGCTGTAACTAGCAGAATACCACAAAGGTCAGTACTTGGGCCTCAGCTATTTACAATCTATATTAATGACAAGACCCGCATTTGTTGTCCATCTCTACTAGGCCCTAAGAAATTGGTGGTGTGATGCCTTCTTGAACTGTCCAGCTGGTGCAGGTACACCCACAGTGCTGTTAGAGAGGAAGATCCAGGATTCTGACCCACTGACATTGAAGGATTGATGATATAGTCCAAAGTCAGGATGGTGTGTGACTTGGAGAGGAACTTGCAGGTGTTGGTATTCCATGCACTTGTTTTTTTTAAGGTTTTGAGGATGCGGGCTATGGCGCCTTGGTGAGATCCTAAAGAGTTCTTGCAGGTGGTATATACTGCTGGCATGTGCAGTGATGGTGGAGGGAATGTGTGCTTAAAGTGATGCATACAATGGCAATCAAGTGGACTTCCTTTATTTGGGATGATGTCAGGCTTCTGGAGAGTTGTTGGAGCTGCATTCATTTAAGCAAATAAAGAATATCACTCAGGACTTGAGCTTTGTATATAGTGAATAGGCATTGGAGAGTCAGGAGGTGAGTTGTTCACTGCAGAAATCTCAGTTTCTTGAACTGTTCTTAAAGCCACAATACTTTTTTGCCTGTATTTATTCACTTATGGGATGTGGGCTTCACTGGTTAGATCAGCATTTAATGTCCATAGCTAATTGCCCTTGAGAAGGTGGTGATGAACTGACTTCTTGAACCGCTGCAGCCCATGTGGCATAGGTACACCCACAGTGCTGTTAGGGAGGGAGTTCCAGGATTTTTGACCCAGCAACAATGAAGGAACAGTGATATATTTCCAAGTCATGATGGTGAGTGCAGTGCCTTGGAGGGGAAATTTAGCTGGTGTCCCCTGCCTTGGTCCTTCTAGATAATAGAGGTCATAGGTTTGGAAGGTGCTGTCTAAGGAGCCTTGGTGAGTTCCTGCAGCATATCTTGAAATTGGTCCACAGGCACCCCCATACGCATTGGTGGTGGAGGGACTGGATATTTGTGGAAAGGGTAGCAATCAAATTGGCTGCTTTGTCCTGGATGGTATCAAGCTTCTTGAGAGTTGTTGAGCTGCACTCATCCAGGCAAGTGGAGATTATTCCATCACACTCCTGATTTGTGCCTTGGAGATGGTGGACAGGCTTTGGGAAGTCAGGAGGTAAGTTACTCACTGTGGAATTCCCAGCCTCAGATCTGCTTTGATAGCTACAGTATTTATATGACTCGTCCGGTTTAGCTTCTGGTCAATGGTGAACCCCAGAATGGGGATAGTGGGGGATTCGGCAATGTTAATGCCATTGAATGTCAAGGGACGATTGGTTAGATTCTCTCTTGCTGGAGAAGGTCATTGCTTGGCACTTGCGTGAAGCGAATGTTACTTGTTATTTGTATGCCCAAGCCTGTACGTTGTCCAGGTCTTGCTGCACTTGACATGGACTGCTTCAGTATGAGAGTCGTTGTGAATGGTGCTGAAAATTGTGCAATCATTAACGAATGATTCCACTTCTGACCTTATGCTGGAAGGATGGTCACTGATGAAGCAGTTGGAAGATGGCTGGGCCTTGGACACTCCCTTGAAGAACTCCTGCAGTGATATCCTGGAGCTGAGATGATTGACCTCTAACAACCACAATCTTCTTCCTTTGTGCTAGGTATGACTCCAATCAGTGGAGAGATCCCTCCCATTTCTCATTGACTTCAGTTTTGCAAAATCTCCTTGATGCCACACTCAATCAAATGCTGCCTTGATATCAAGAGCAGTCATTGTCATCTCTTTTGTTCATGTTTGAACCAAGGTTGTAATGAGGTCAAGAGCTGAGTAGCCCTGGTGGAACCCAAACTGAGGATCAGTGAACATGTTATTGCTAAGAATGTGCTGCCTGATAGCACCGTTGAAGACCCTTTCCATCAGTTTATTTCTGATTGAGAGTCGACTAATTGAACAGATTGAATTTGTCCTTTTTGGTGTGTACAGGATATGTTTGGGCAATTTTCCATATTGCTGGGTAGTTTCCAGTATTGGCTAGGAGTGCAGCTGGTCCAGTTGGTCAATGGTGACCTCCATTCAGGATGTTGATAGTGGGGGATTCAGTGATGGTAATGCCATGGAATATCAAGGGGAGATGTTTAGATTCTCTTGTTTGAGATGGTCATTGCCTGACACTTAGGGCCCTATTTTACCATTTTAATTCTAAGTGCTGGGCGGACTTGAAACTGGGAGTGTTTCAGATCCGACTTTTAGACCCGTTTTCAGGTGCCCCCATACGCACTCTGCCTGAAAAAATAGCAGTGATTCCGAATCGCGCTGCAGAAGCCTGTGGGTGAGGCTTATCGCGCCCGAAACACTGCAGCTCTAATTGGAGCCTTCAACTGCGCATGCGCAGTAAAAGAAATAGAAAAACGCTCCCCTGCTATATCACTCCCGGGCTGGATAATGCCTCCCCCTGGCCCCCACAGACATTGCCCCACCCCAAAACATAACTGACCCCCTTATCCCCCCACTATCCAGACCGATCACACGCACAGTGGCAGCGGACCCCCACTTTCCCCCCACTGATCGCACACAGAGTGGCAGCAGATCCCCCCCCCGCCAGAAAGCCATCTGATCTGCCTCCCTCCTCCTCCCACAGCCATCTGACCCACCTCCCTCTCCCCCCACCTCCAAGCACCGATCTGAGTCAGAGAGCCGCCGGAAGCTCTGAGCTTACCTCCTCAGAAGCTGGAGCGCCCGAATCGGATCTTTGCGGACCATGTCTGTTTCGCGCCGAATCTGGATGGACGAACATGATGGTAAAGGGGGAAGTGCGGCCCATTAAGTCAACTTAAATGCATGCAAATGCATTTAAATTGACGTCGTGCCCATTTCGGGCATGGTCCCGCGGCTGCCATTTTCGGCCATTGGTAAAGGGAGAATGGGCGCGGAGGCGGGCACGGATCGTGCTACTCTCCTCATGTCCGACTTTACCAAGTTTTCACTCCCGAAAATGGGCGCAACTTATTGGTAAAATCGAGCCCTTATTGTTACTTACCACTTATCAGGCCAAGTATGGAATTGGACCGCTTCACTATCTGTGGAGCTGCAAATTATACTGAACCTTGCGCAAACTACCCAACTAGTTACATCCTCAAAGCCAACTCAGTAACACCTAGAACAATAGTACTATGCAGGAAGAAGTATATTGACTAAGATGCACAAGCCAACTGATGATTTATTCTCTACTCTTCTTTAAATGGTGGAGTCATTAGTATCACCCTGTTTTGTACACTGCAGTAGACCGCTCTGATTTTCAATAGCATATGAGGATCAGCAGAAATAATACTCAAGAACTTACCTTGTGTGAAAGTCTTCAGGGGGATTCCAGGCCTCAGTTTGTTTTCCAGGTGCCCATGTTTTGGTTCTGCTGTAACCTCATAAATCAGCTGCTTGTCCTCAGTGTCAGGATCCATGGTCAATAGTTCCCTCTTGGTGATCAGGTTAACAGCCTGAATCAGAAAGATCATTATTTCACAGAACATAGAAGAATATAATAAGATATTCGACTCATATAAATTTTGCATGAAAAAGCATTTCAATTGAAGTGTATTAGTATAAATAAATGTGTGTAATGATTTCCTCGAGTTATGTTACAACACTTGTCAGGAATTTCCTGAGTGCTTCTCTCTCTCAGCTTTGACTTTGGTAAAAGATCAACAGAAAGTCTGTTTACTTGTATAACTGGGTTTTTGACTGAATTCATGCTAGAGGGACAGTGCAGGAGGAGCTCTAAAAATATGTCTGTTTTTTGCATTTAGAGCGAAGTGCATATAATTAGAATTCAGTCTGAGGAACTGTTTTATGAATATGTATTGTTGAATTAGAAAACATAGCAAAATTTAAAAATTTGGGTTATTCAGTGGTTCCCAACCTTTTATCGGTTACAGCACACCTTTAAACTATATAAATCTTGAGGCACACCTCCGATATTCTCCAACTGAGCAGTTCAAGACAAAGGAAGGAAATGGTACTAACACAGTCATCAAAACACCCAGGAACAAGCAATAATGTTCAATATATCCTAAACAAAGACAAGATAGCTAGCACACATACAGGCTTTCACAGTGGGAATTTTGAGTGTGTAATATCCCTCTGTTTACACCTGAGGTCTGCACATATGCTTTACGACAGGCTCCCTGGTACAGATGTCAAGATACTGAACGTGCAAGGTTTTTCATTCCTAGATCAGAACCTGGGAGGAAGAGATGACTTCCAGCTGGAATGAAACTGAACGATTCAGTTCCAGATGAGGCCCTCGTAATTTCCCAGGAGCAGATGATGGGCGAAAACTGGTTGTGAAACAACCTCATAGTGTCTGTCAGATAAGTTTCTCATCCTCTCTCTGTTTAAGGACATCTCAGATTTTACTGGCCTTTGGCCAGAGCGGGAAAGACTGGCACGGACAGAAATGGAAGTGGGCTTCTGGAGCACAGCTCTGAGCTCAGAATGAAATAAGTGAATTGTGTTGTGGACAGTGAGGGCAGAATGAATCAATGGATGAGGATTCAGAGCCTGAAGAAGGGAGAGAGATATTGGAGAGGAGGAATTAACGTGTCAAATAATCGGGAAAATATTCAAACTGAAAACTTACACAAGTTTTGTCAGATATTTGATAAAGTAAATAAAAAGAACCCAAAAACCTCGGGCTTCGATGGACTGCATGCAACAATGTTTGAAAAAATAGAGGGGGTGACAACAGAGATAAACATACTTTAATCTGATCTAGAATGGTCCCATTATCCTTTTGAATAAAGACAGGATATGAACAATGGTGTATTTCACTTATAGTGCTGTTTAGAACAAAGAACAAAGAAAATTACAGCACAGGAGCAGGCCCTTCGGCCCTCCAAGCCTGCAACGACCATGCTGCCTGACTTAACTAAAACCCCCTACACTTCCGGGGACCATATTCCTCTATTCCCATTTCATTCATGTACTTGTCAAGACGCCCCTTAAAAGTCACTACCGTATCCGCTTCCATTACCTCCCCTGGCAATGAGCTTCCAGGCACCCACCCCTCTCTGTGTAAAAAATCTGCCTCGTACATCTCTTGTAAACCTTGCCCCTCACACCTTAAACCTATGCCCCCTAGTAATTGACTCTTCCACCCTGGGAAAAAGCTTCTGACTATCCACTCTGTCCATGCCTCTCATAATCTTGTAGACTTCTATCAGGTCTCCCCTCAACCACCGTCACTCCAGTGAGAACAAACTAAGTTTCTCCAACCTCGCCTCATAGCTAATGCCTTCCATACCAGGCAACATCCTGGTAAATCTTTTCTGCACCCTCTCCAAAGCTTCCACATCCTTCTGGTAGTGTGGCGACCAGAATTGAACACTATATTCCAAGTGCGGCCTCACTAAGGTTCTATAAAGTGTCAACATGACTTGCCAATTTTTAAACTCAATACCCCAGCCGATGAAGGCAAGCATGCCGTATGCCTTCTCCACCTGCATTGCCACTTTCAGTGACCTGTGTACCTGTACACCCAGATCCCTTTGCCTATCAATACTCCTAAGGGTTCTGCCATTTACTGTATATTTCCTATCTGTATTAGACCTTCCAAAATGCAATACCTCACATTTGTCCGGATTAAACTCCATCTGCCATCTCTCCGCCCTAGTCTCCAACTGATCTATGTCCTGCTGTATCCTCTGATGGTCCTCATCGCTATCCGCAAATCCACCAACCTTTGTGTCGTCCGCAAACTTACTAATCAATCCAGTTACATTTTCCTCCAAATCATTTACATATATTACAAACAGCAAAGGTCCCAGCACTGATCCCTGAGGAACACCACTTGTCACAGCCCTCCATTCAGAAACGCACCCTTCCACTGCTATCCTCTGTCTTCTTTGACTGAGTAAGAAGTTTAACAACACCAGGTTAAAGTCCAACAGGTTTATTTGGTAGCAAAAGCCACACAAGCTTTCGGAGCTCCAAGCCCCTTCTTCAGGTGAGTGGGAATTCTGTTCACAAACAGGGCATATAAAGACACAAACTCAATTTACATGAATAATGGTTGGAATGCGAATACCTACAGCTAATCAAGTCTTTAAGATACAAACAATGTGAGTGGAGAGAGCATCAAGACAGGCTAAAGAGATGTGTATTGTCTCCAGACAGGACAGCCAGTGAGACTCTGCAGGTCCAGGCAAGCTGTGCTCTTTGACTGAGCCAGTTTTGTATCCACCTTGCCAGCTCACCTCTGATCCCATGCGACTTTAATGGATAGAGTTTTTAAAAAATGCAGCTGGTGCAAGGTGATCACATTGGAATTGGCAGAGATTGGTCTTGAATAGCAAACTGGAGACCACTTAAACTGAGATTCCGGGAATACTAAGAAAAACATAGAGAGGCGATTTTCCCATCCCGCTGCACTGATTTTTTAGCGCAGTGGGCTAGGAGATTTAGGCGCTGCCTGATCCACGGGATCTGCGCTGGGCGTCCGGCACTGTCAACCCCACGCCAGATTGAAGACTCCAGGCCTGCATCGTTCCCCCCGACCCCCCAACAGGAGTATTTCACTCTAGCAGGGATTACAACAGCTCCCCAGTTTCAGGGATCAGGGCTGCAAGGCAGTGGGGAGGGGGGGGGGAAACGAGGCTGGATCATGTTCGGGGCGGGGGGAGGACAGAGGGGCAGCAGTGCAGGGGCCACAGGGCTGGCCTGCGATCGGGAAGCCTTGCCACTCTTGGCACTGACAGATCAGCGCATACGCAGTGGCCCGCTCAGCACTATGCTGTCAGTCTCTCCAGCAGGAATAGACCCCACCCACTGAATTTTTACATGATTTACGCTGGTGCACTCAGCAGTGCAGTGTGTGGGAGATCCTTCTCTGAACTCCCACTGAAAAAAAGTGTGATTTACTCGTTATCATGCGAATTCAACACTTGGAATTTTTTTGGGAGAATTGCCCTCATAGACCTGGTCATCCTGGCTGAAGGGAATTTAATCCAAATGACTGGGGCTTGATGAAAAGGCATGTGTGTGGGAGCGCTGGCGGCTGCTGCACACTTGCACCCTGATTGCAAACCACTGGGATAAATGACTATGATCCCCCAAGCTAGGAATTCACATCCTGTCAGGCTGGAAAGAGTCATCTGACATGCAACTCCACAGCTGTACAGGACTTGAGACATTTATGATCAACAGTGGCAGCAGTGCAGTGGAGTGTGAAATTTTATATGCAGTGGCTTGCTAGCAACTAATCTTTTTGTACCACAAGCACAGAATATTAAAAAAACCCAAAATGGAATCTTGTTTTTAATGTATGGATATATATATATATATATATATATATATATAGAAGGCTCATCTGGCAATAAAACAATTACTCACTCAATTAAAAAAAATTCGGATTTTCCAACTCAGTGGAATTGCCTTGATACAAAGGATTCCATCAATATGCAATTTTCACTTGGGGGAAGCGGGTGCAGGATTGAGTCAGTCCCACCAACCCCAAAAGCAGATTAGAGGCAGCCACAAAAGTTGGCTGTGCAAAGGCTCGGTTCAGTTCTCTGGGTCAGCATCCAGTTAGGTTTTCAAAATTCCACACGTGACTTCCCGTCACTTCTCTAAGCACACCCCATTTCTCCCATGCCCCTCTGGCCCTTTACATGCCCCTTCCACATCCACTCACCCAGTATGCACGATGTATCAGAACCAACAAGCACTGGATGGGAGATGGAATACAAATCATGGAAGGCATGGAAGTAGCAAGACGGTGACATGTTGCCATGGAGGGGGCATGGGCAAGACTATTTAAACAAACTTTCTGAAGGTTTCCAAATCCAAACTATGGTTCACAATTCCTCTCAGGGCCCATGAGTAACAGGTCATGGAGAATCTGACTTGCCCTCACGGACATTTGCTGGCAGGGTGTGTCTGAGATGCCTATTCCTACAATGGAACCCGCCAGCTTGGGAGTGCAGGGTGTGGATTCACTAGCTGGTGGCATGAAAAGGGATGGGAATCCAGGAATCGGGTCCAGATCGTCATTTTTAAATACCTCAAGAGTCAGCATAACTTCAGGAAAATCCAGGCCTCAATCTCTGTGAATCTTGGTTTTAAATACAAATTTAATTGATGCACCAAACTTATTCAAATTTGTTTTATTACAGATGGTATTATTTTCCAAAAAAACAAACGTGCAGAAAATCTGTTTTTCTATCTGAATTCATATGTATTTATAGTTTTTAGTTATTCTTTATTTATAGGTTTTTATTTATGATTTCCCATTTATTTATATGGAATTAAACATTGGTTCAGGCAGGGTTAACAAATGTTATTTTCACATGAAACGAAAATCATTGTTATATGAAATAGAATGTAGGAGTTTGATGCTTTTAAATGAGCACTGAGTTATTTAGAAATCTGACTGCAGATCAGAACCCTCGGATTATTTGATTCGACAGGTGAATTAACAAGCTGGGGACAGCAAGACTGGTATTTTCTTGGACAGAAGGAGCTGAAATAGATTATTTAAGAACATGTCCATTCAAGAAGGAGGCATAAATGGACTGATTCTCACTTAAGCGATGTCTCAATTTTAGAATTCTTATCTTTGTTCTAAATGGCCTTGCTCCCTCCATATCTATGTAATCTCCTCAAGCCGAAAACCCTTCAAGATTCTGCACTGCTCTAACCCCTGACCTGTTGTGCATCCTTATTTTAAAATCACACCACCAATGGTGGCTGCACTTTCAGCTCCCTCAGGCTTGTGTTCTGGGATTTCCCTCCCTGCGACTGGGATTTCCACCCCCTCCCACCCCAGTGGTGGATACGGCGAGCCATTGACTGCTGGTGGGATCTTTTTGCATGGCACGCCTGCCCCACTGCTGGGGAACCGCCACAACAGGTCGACTTCAGCAGGACCGGAAGATTCCATCGGCTGGAAGGGCCAGAAAATTCCATCCTCCATCTTTACGCCTCGTCACCAGTCTTTCCATCATTAAAATACTGCTTAAAAATAACCTGGTAACAAAGCTGCCCTAATACATCCTTATGTGGCTCAGGGACCAATTTAATTTGATCATACTCCTGTGAAGCACCTTACAATATTTTGCTACTTTCAAGATACTATATGAATGCAAGTTGCTGTTGTTATATAGAAGGCATAAATTACACAGACTGTAAAAATCTATGCTTAAAATTTTTTAAACTGTCTTAGGTTTATTGGAACTATTAATTTGTTTTTAAGTTTTTCTAAAGCTTACTTAATCTGCTGCAGCTCTACAGAAATTGGAAATCAGTGTTGTGAGAAAATCGCATATTGTAATCAGCCAATCAGACAGAAATTCAATCTATTTGGATGGATTAGAATAAATGTGGGAATAATTATATTTTGATTAAAATTGAGAATGACCGAAGATGGTGATGGATGTGCACTACCTAAATTCCTATTGTCTTGCCACTTTTTTAGCTAAACTTTCTCTTCAACTTTTGTCATTAAAAATTCCTACCCCTTCATTTCCTATTCATTCTTCCTATTTTGATACCACAGTGCAATTACAGACTATGGCCACTGGATGGCGCTTTGAAGCAGATCGTCAGCTTTACTGTTGTTGCAGTCAAATGGTTCCTTTTGCACTCCCAATACTGCTTCTGGCTCACTAAAGGGTCCAGACTCCCACTCCTCCCTTCAACTGCTTGTATACTTTCAGACACTGTTCCCTTTTATGTATATAATTACATAATTTGATGATCAAATTAAAACTTATCCTGATAAATTAACTGGATCTCTGTAATGTTGTGGAGATGCCGGCGTTGGACTGGGGTAAACACAGTAAGAAGTTTAACAACACCAGGTTAAAGTCCAACAGGTTTATTTGGTAGCAAAAGCCACACAAGCTTTCGGAGCTCCAAGCCCCTTCTTCAGGTGAGTGGAAATTCTGTTCACAAACAGAGCATATAAAGGCACAAACTCAATTTACATGAACAATGGTTGGAATGCGAATACTTACAGCTAATCAAGTCTTTAAGAAACAAACCAATGTGAGTGGAGAGAGCATCAAGACAGGCTAAAAAGATGTGTATTGTCTCCAGACAAGACAGCCAGACAGCAGAGTTTCACTGGCTGTCTTGTCTGGAGACAATACACATCTTTTTAGCCTGTCTTGATGCTCTCTCCACTCACATTGTTTTGTTTCTTAAAGACTTGATTAGCTGTAAGTATTCGCATTCCAACCATTATTCATGTAAATTGAGTCTCTGTCTTTATATGCCGTTTGTGAACAGAATTTCCACTCACCTGAAGAAGGGGCTTGGAGCTCCGAAAGCTTGTGTGGCTTTTGCTCCCAAATAAACCTGTTGGACTTTAACCTGGTGTTGTTAAAATTCTTACTGTGTTTACCCCAGTCCAACGCCGGCATCTCCACATATTGAGAAATGGACAGGGCAGTGACAACATTCAGAAACAATTTTCAGCTGCAAAATGACATATTTGGATGGAATAGTAAACTGCAGCTGCCAGATCCTGTAATGAAGTCCAAATATGATTATATTTTTCCAAGCCTTGCATAGAAAAATTCCTTATTTATCTTTGGTCCTTACACACATCTTTTTACTCATCAATAACTTGAAATTTCACTCACCTATAAGTATACATTCAACAGTTACTCAGTAAATTGGCACTTGGTGAACCAAGAGGTCTATCTATGCTCATCACTAAACAAAGCAAACTATATAGATATGAGGGGCAAATTGACTAAGTTACATTGGGAAAGTACATTAAAAATACAATGGTAAATATGAAATGGCCAACATTTATAGAATTAATACATGGACCCGGATCTTCCAAAGAGCGCCAAGCGTCACTGAATTGCTGCTCTGCTTGAAATTTGTCTCACATCGACGCTTTTCCACATTTCATTCCACATCTTCTGAGACTGGTTTTACCAGAAATGTAAAAGGCTGCGGCCCTCCGAGAGCTCTGTCACAGCACTATCGAGTCGGAGGGAAGGCAGGACAAGCCTTTTTAAGGCACTGTCTTATGATGAGTTTAAATGTCCAGTTTGAATGTTGGCAAATGAGTGCGTGAGTGAATGAATGAATGAATGAACGGGTCGATTGAGTGGAATGACAGGTGAGTGAAGTGGATAGCTGGGTAGGTGAGAGAATGGATAGGTGGTTTAGGAGCAGTCAGGTCAGGTTGGGTGAGTTATACTCAGGTTTGGTCAAGAGGAGTAGTCTGGTCAGGTCGTGGAGGGATATTTGGGTCAATGGTTGGGTGATGGGGTTAGTCAGGTGTGGTAGGGGTGGGTCGTTGGGTCAGGTCGGGAGGGGTTGAGTCAGGTCAAGGACAGTTGGGTCAGTAGTTGGGTGGTGGAGGGTAGTCAGATATGGTTGGGAGGGGACATTGGGTCACATCGGGAGCATGGCGTCACATCGGGAGCATGGCTGTCGTGTGACTAATTGCGGGAGTCAGTTCTGGAGTTATCCAGGAGTTGCATTCAGTTTTCTTATGTCTATCATTTCCTGGGTAATTATCCAGGTTAAGTCCCATGGAGCAGTCCTAAGTCTCTGACTTTCACTCAGAGTCGAGGACATTTGTTAGGGGAACAGGGATGTCGTTCATCCAAAGTTGAAGAATCCTGGGTAACTCCCATGGAGTCAGTGTATTAGCACCTTCGCAGGATCCGACACACATCTTGGGTCATACATCCAGTCTCCGATGATTCTGACAAATGAAGATTTGGGCCACAACTTGCAGTAAATGTGTATTCATCTAATGCACAAAAACCTCACAAAAAAGTGATCCAACTATGGCTAACAAGAGGAATTAATGGTAATATCAGATCAAAAGAAGAGGTTTCTAACACTATAGAATAGTACAACATGGAAGGAGGCCATTGAGTGTGTGCAAGTTCTTTCAAAAAGCAATCCAATTAGTTTACTACCCGACTGTTACCCGATAATCCCTGCAATTTTTCCCAGTATTTATCCAATTTCTCTTAAAATGCTAATATTGCATCACAGAGAGCTGTGGATGCTTAGTCATTCACTATATTCCAAGACATAGATCAATACTTTTTTGGACACTAAGAGAAATAAATGATATAGGAATAAAGTGGTAAGATGGAGTTGAGGTAGAAGATCAGCCATGAACCTATTGACTTAGAAAGAGGCTCGAAGGGCCAAATGGCGACTCCAGCTCCTATACCTTACATTGTTAGGAACTGGGAAGTTAATTGGGAAGGCGGTGGCCTACTGGTTTTATCGCTAGACTATTAATCCAGAAACTCAGCTAATGTCTTGGCGACCCGGGTTTGAAACCCACCACTGCAGATGGTGGAATTTGAATTCAAGAAAAAATATTTGGAATTAGAGTCTACTGATGACCATGAAAACATTGTCGATAGTCGGAAAAATCCATCTGGTTCACTAATGTCCTTTACAAAAGCGAATCTGCTGTCCTTACCTGTGACTCCAGAACCACAACAATGTAGTTGACTCTCAACTGCCCTCTGACATCAAGACCGCATTTGACCAAGTGTGGCATCAAGGAGCCCCAGCAAAACTGGAATCAATGGGTATCGGGGCAAACTCTCTGCTGGTCGGAGTCATCCCTGGTAGATGGGAAGATGGTTATGGTTGTGGAGGATCAATCATCTCAGCTCCAGGACATCTCTGCAGGAGTCCCTCAGGGTAGTGTCCTAGGCCCAACCATCTTCAGCTGCTTCATCAACGACCTTCCCTCCATCATAAGGTCAGAAGTGGGGATGTTTGCCGATGACCTCACAATGTTCAGCACCATTCGCAACTCCTCAAATACTGAAGCAGTCCATTTTCAAATGCAACAAGATCTGGACAATATCCAGGTTTGGGCTGACAAGTGGCAAATAACATTTGCACCACACAAATGTCAGGCAATGATCATCACCAATAAGAGACAATCTAATCACTACCCCTTGACATTCAATGGTATTACCATCACTGAATCTCCCACTGTCAACATCCTTGGGGTTACCATTGACCAGAAACTCAACTGGACTCGCCACATAAACACAGTGGCTACAAGGGCAGGTCAGAGGCTAGGAATACTGCAGCGAGTAACTCACCTCCTGACTCCCCAAAGCCTATCCAACATCTACAAGGCACAAGTCAAGAGTGTAATGGAATACTCCCCACTTGCCTGGATGGGTGCAGTTCCTAGAACACTCAAGAAGCTTGACACCATCCAGGACAAAGCAGCCCGCTTGATTGATACCACATCTACAAACATCCACTCCCTCCACCATCAATGCTCAGTAGCAGCAGTGTGTCTACCTACAAGATGCACTGCAGCAATTCACCTTAGACAGCACCTTCCAAACCCACGACCACTTCCATCTAGAAGGACAAGGGCAGAAGATAAATGGGAACACCACCACCTGCAAGTTCCCCTCCAAGCCACTCACGGTCCTGACTTGGAAATATATCGCCATTCCTTCTCAGTCACTGGGTCAAAATCCTGGAATTCCCTCCCTAACAGCATTGTGGGTCGACCCACAGCACATGGACTGCAGTGATTCAAGAAGGCGCCTCACCACCACCTTCTCAAGGGCAACTAGGGGTGGCCAATAAATGCTGGCCAGCCAGCAACGCCCATGTCCCATGAATGAATAAAAGAAAACGAGGTCGACAGCGAACGTGAGATAAATACAAAATAACAAACAAGTCTAGAGAAATTGAGTTGTGAACTGCCATATCAGAAAAACCATTTACCAGAGATCAGTGGCTCTACACAAATGATAAGACACTCTCGTAGGTAACATCAAGAAGTCTCACAACAGCAGGTTAAAATTCAACAGGTTTATTTGGTATCACGAGCTTTCGGAGTGCTGCTCCTTCACTAGGTGAGTGGAGAGGTGGTTCACAAACAGGGCATATAGAGACAAGGGCTCAATTGGAAGACAATGTTTGGAATGCAAGTCTTTTCAGGTAATTAGGTACAGACAATGCGAGTGGCGAGAGGTTTAAGTACAGGTTAAAGAGGTATGAATTATTCAAGCCAGGACAGTTAGTAGGATTTTGCAAGCGAAGGCCAAATGGTGGGGGTTACACGTCGTGTGACATGAATCCAAGATCCTGGTTGAGGCCTTCCCCATGCGTGCGGAACTTGGCTATCAGTTTCTGCTTGGCGATTCTGCATTGTCGTGTGTCTTGAAGGCCACCTTGGAGAAAGCTTATCCAAAGATTGGAGGCTGAATGCCTGGTGATTGTCGAGTGATATCCATTCATCCGTTGTTGTAGTGTCTGCATGGTCTCACTGATGTACCATACCCGATCTTCGGGTAAGCGTTCTCCAAGGCTGCCTTCAAGACACATGATAACGCATCGCCGAGCAGAAACTGATAGCCAAGTTCCACACGCATGAGGACGGCCTCAACCGGGATCTTGGGTTCATGTCACACTACGTGTAACCCCCACCATTTGGCCTGGGCTTGCAAAATCCTACTAACTGTCCTGGCTTGAGACAATTCGCACCTCTTTAACCTGTGCTTAACCCTCTCTCCACTTGCATTGTCTGTACCTGTAAAGACTTGATTACCTGTAAAAACTCGCATTCCAACCATTATCTTGCAATTGAGTCTTTGTCTATATATGCCCTGTTTATGAACTCAACTCTCCACTCACTTGATTAAGGAGCAGCACTCGTGGTACCAAATAAACCTGTTGGACTTTAACCTGCTGTTGTGAGACTTACTGTGCCCACCCCAGTCCAACGCCAGCATCCCCACAAACAGTGGCACAGTGGTTAGCACTGCTGCCCCACAGCATCAGTGCCCCAGATTCAATTCCCAGCTTGGGTCACTGTCTGTGTGGAGTCTACACGTTCTCCTCGTGCCTGCGTGGGTTTCCTCCGGGTGCTCCTGTTTCCTTCCACAGTCCAAAGACATGCACGTTAGGTGAATTAGCCATGCTACATTCTCCCTCAGTGTACCCGAACAGGTGCCGGAGTATGGTGACTCGGGGATTTTCACAGTAACTTCATTGCAGTGTGAATGTAAGCCAACTTGTGACTAATAAATAAACTTTAACTTTAACATTAGCAGGAGGATCTTTGCAATATGTTAACACTCACTAAAACTTAAAGACTTTCATCAGGAAAAGTGAGATTCGCCCACCTCCAGAAATCTTTGGTTGTAAACTGTGCTGAAATTAGCAAAGCTAAACCAAGCCTCTTCATACAATTTGATTTCTGCCTTATTGAAAATTGTTTTTTTTCGTAATACTGCTAATTACAGCACATTCAAAATATAATACTACTAGTTCAGCTGATATATATTAGTTGACAGCACTCTCTGTATAACAAAGAATTTAATGTGTGGATTTAAAAACAAATGGGTGGAATCTTGTGGAGGTGGTGGGGGTCTTGGCTGCCAGCTGGAGAGCCAGCGAGACCCATGTTGTGCCTCTGCAAGGTCAACTATAACTTGTGCCATTCAAGCACTTAACAGGCCAAAGGCATATCTTCCCCTGGGACCAAGGACCCCGGGTGCTGAAGTTCTGCCTTCAGAGAGATGCTGGCCAGACAAAGGCCGACAGCTCTTCTGTACTCAAGAGTACAACCAGGGGTATGATGGCTGCTGTCAGTACCACACCACCTTAAACTTTGGGTTGCCCATGGACTCAAACACAAGTTTGTGATGGCGGGAAGGAGGTCATGTGCGAGGGGTTGTTCAGGGACATGGACAGCAAAGGAAGGAGCGTCTCCCAGTGGCCCTCCACTTCCAGTTGCTGGCTTCAATCAGGCACTGAGTCCCCTTTGAGCAGAGAACTCACCCCACCCCCTCCCTGCCTACAGGCAAACATGCCTTAATTTGCTTGTCATGCTCCCCACATGGCAACTCCCCTGTCTATCGCTGGGTTAATTACCAGTGGTGGGGAAATGAGGTCCTTATGTGGGCATTAATTGCTCACTTAAGATCCTCAATGGGAAGGCCCAGAGGAAGAAATGGGTTGGATGGACTAGATGCTCTTTCTTGTCCCATGCTTTCATATGTTCGTATTGTTGTCAAAAGGCAGAACTAGGTTTTCATTGTAAACATTAACTTAAGTTTCTGTAGCAAATGCACCAATTTTGGTGCTGGACCAAAGAAAATACAGTTATTGAAGAAAAATTACTTGTTTTCTCTAATCTAATGAAACAAACTCTGTCCAGTTACTCTTTTACAGCACCAGAAATCAGCTGATTATTTTACTATTTAAATATTGCATCCAACTAACATAAATTGCAAAATTAGTAATGCAAAGCACTATGATTAGTTGTCAAATAAAACTTTTAATCATTATGTTTGTGCTGAAAATTGAATTACTTTATTATCCATGTACTCCAGCCACTGCAGTCCCAGGTTGGTAACAATTCTTGGTGTCCCATCATCCACAGGCAGAATATCAATTTTAAACTTCTGGGGAGCAGCTGTCACAATCTGGTTTCAAATGATCAGAACAAGGTGATGTATTTAGTGAGCAGCAACTCCATATTGTACAATTGTGTTATAAGTCACATTGCAGGGATATTAACCAGCTTTGCAGTTCCTACTCTCACCACCTCGCTCCCTCTCTCTCTTGCCTCGATGGCATCAGAATGCTTGTCTGACGGCTAGCCCAAGATTCCCCAGCATGGGCCCATTCAAAATAGGCACTGGGATTGGTGGGGGAATTCCATTGGGGAGCTCGGCATGCATACCAGATGAACCCTGACCCAGGAAACGGCAAGACATTTTGGAGGCAGCTGTTATGTAGAGTTCTTGTTGCCCTCACCATTCAACTTTTTAAAAACATACACTTCTTATAAATGAGTCAGATCATATCTCCCACCTTTATTGCCTATACTCCTATCATTTGTCTTGTTTGATGCCCTCAGCTGAGAGACAGACAGACTGACAGGATGTTCTGAGGCTCCAGTTGACACTCCCCGAGACACCATCATGAGGGACCAATGATCGCCCCAAGCCCATCCTCACTATCCACCCCTAAATCTGCCAAGCTTTTGCTTAGCTCTGTGACTATGTACATGCTAAATACATTTTAAAAAACACACCAGAGACGACATTCTAAAATCTAGTGTCAACTTTGAACTTATAGCAACATCAATAATTTAAAAATTGAGTGTAACTGAGATGCATGTGGAAAAATGTTGGTTGCTGCCTCCCAACTTCAATTCCCAGTCTTTATTCCATTAACTGCTCTCAACTGTCGGAATAGTAAAGGTTTTACAAACGCCCTGAAATTTCTCAGAGTATTCAGGTGAAAAATCACTTTCCATTCATCTCTGCTGGAAGTGTGCAGGGACAGGCGCGTGCACAGGGGCAGGGGTACAGGGTCCTCACCTGTGCCACTCACTAACTTTGAACACCGCCAATACTCTGGGAGTGAAATTCAACTTGGGAGTACAGAATAGGTGACAGAGGATCTGTGACCGGCTGGGCAGCCTTCCAAATTTCTTTTCGACTACAGATAATGGAATGGAAAATCAGATTGGTGTAGAAAGGCTGTCAATTTGCCATTTTCCACTACAGCTTGAGTTTTACTCCCTTGGCAGGCAGCCTCACACACCAGGGAAATTAAAAGAAGAAAAAAATACCAGAAGTTCTATTTCTCAATGCCAGAACTGAGGTTTCTGCACTCTTTCCTTTTAACAAAGTAACACCTGCTTCATTAAACTAATCCTTTATGACAAGAACTTACCTCCTTCCCTGCTTCTTCAACAATGAAGAAAGGATTTGTCCCATCAGACACAGAGAAAGAAAAGCGATCTTTGAGAGAATTACTACCATCATGATTGTAGCTGATGTGGTTCTGATAAATGTCATCCATTGTAAATGTGTTGGTCTGTCGATAGTGGTGACCATTATTAGTACGTTCAATTGTGCCATGGCGTGGTGGTTGCACAATGGTAAATGTCAACGATTCAGCCTGTAATGTTAGAGTTTATAGCAATAATTAGGTACTCAGATTACAATTCATTCTCATTAATTCAAAGTATCACATTAGCTTTAACATGAGGGGCAATTTGTAGTTTCACAGCTTGAGTGGTAAGCCAGTGAAGTGAATTTGCCTGCCCCGTTTCAACAGTAACTAAACTCCAAAAGAGTACTTCATTAGTCGAAAGTGCTTCAGGGCATCCCAAGGTCATGAAAGGTGCTGTACAAAAGCAGGTTTGTCCTTTTATTTCTTTTTCTTTTAGCACCTTCTCTAATTTTGTTCCATTAATGTAAACGGAATGGAAATCAATTGTGTTCTATAAAAGGAGGACTATTTGCTTTGCCAAGTTACTGTCCACTTGGAAGTGATGCAATTTTCAGAGCAAGATAAATTAATAATGTCTTCAATACAAAACAAAGAAACAGTTAGGAAAGTGTGATTAAATATTGAGCTGGTGATATAATGAAAAGAAAAATAATTATTCTGCTTGCATTTAATGAAGAACCGCGTACAATTGACTATAGAAAAACATTCAAAGTGAGATTGTCCCTTACTGACGATGATTGAACAGAAATTTCACTTTCAAATTTCAGTGCATTCTATTCTGTTTAATTTTACCATTATTGTATTACTGCAGTCTCAAAAGCACAAAAGATAAAACTGCAAATCAAATTCTCTTCCATTCATCATTAATTGCTATCGGTTACATGCTGGTTGTTGTCCAGTTGGGTGGGACTACACTCACATATTTTCACATGAATACTGATGACACTCAGCTCCCTCTCTCCCACCACCTCTCTAGATTTTTCCACCTCTCTAAACTGTCAGGCTGCTTGTTTGTCCTCTAGTACAAAATTTGCTGCAATTAAAATTTGAGAAAACCAACACCATTGTCTTGAGTCCCCATGACAAACTCCAGTCCCAAACCACTGGCAACCCTGTCTCTGACCATTGTTTGTGGTTGAACCAGACCGTTAGCGAACTTGGCATCATGCTTCATTCCCAAGATGAGCTTCTAACCACATATCTGCATCATTACTAAGCCCACCTATTTCCATCTCCATAGAATTGTCTGACTCAGCCTTTACCTCAGCTCCTCTGCTGTTGAAAGACTCACTCTGACTAGCCTCCCATGTTCTATCCTCTGTATCATGAGGGCATCCAAATCTCTTCTGCCTGCATCCTAATTGGCATCATGTCCCAGTCACCCATTGCCCCTATGTTCGCTGATCTATGCTGGCTTCTGGTTAAATAACACCTCATTTTTAAAATTATCATCTTTATTTTCATACCCAATCTGGACCTCACTCTTTCCCATCACTGTAAACTCCTCCAGCCCCACAACCCACTGAGCTATCTGCACTGTTCCAATTCTAGCTTTCTGAACACCCCAATCTTAACCATTCTACCAGAAGCAGTCATGGCTTCAGCTGTCAAGGCCCTAAACTCTAGAAAACCTGCCTAAACCAATCTGCCTGCTTACTTCTCTTTCCTCTGTTAAGGCATCCCTTAAAATATGCCTTTGACTAAGTTTTCGGTCATCTGCTCTAATAGTTACGTGGTTCAGTGTCATATATCTGCTCTTTGTGATTTTTATTAATGACTTAGAGGAGGGGGCTGAAGGGTGGATCAGTAAATTTGCTGATGACACCAAGATTGGTGGAGTAGTGGATGAGGTGGAGGGCTGTTGTAGGCTGCAAAGAGACATAGATAGGATGCAAAGCTGGGCTGAAAAATGGCAAATGGAGTTTAACCCTGATAAATGTGAGGTGATTCATTTTGGTAGGACTAATTTAAATGTGGATTACAGGGTCAAAGGTAGGGTTCTGAAGACTGTGGAGGAACAGAGAGATCTTGGGGTCCATATCCACAGATCTCTAAAGGTTGCCACTCAAGTGGATAGAGCTGTGAAGAAGGCCTATAGTGTGTTAGCTTTTATTAACAGGGGGTTGGAGTTTAAGAGCCGTGGGGTTATGCTGCAACTGTACAGGACCTTGGTGAGACCACATTTGGAGTATTGTGTGCAGTTCTGGTCACCTCACTATAAGAAGGATGTGGAAGCGCTGGAAAGAGTGCAGAGGAGATTTACCAGGATGCTGCCTGGTTTGGAGGGTAGGTCTTATGAGGAAAGGTTGAGGGAGCTAGGGCTGTTCTCTCTGGAGCGGAGGAGGCTGAGGGGAGACTTAATAGAGGTTTATAAAATGATGAAGGGGATAGATAGAGTGAACGTTCAAAGACTATTTCCTCGGGTGGATGGAGCTATTACAAGGGGGCATAACTATAGGGTTCATGGTGGGAGATATAGGAAGGATATCAGAGGTAGGTTCTTTACGCAGAGAGTGGTTGGGGTGTGGAATGGACTGCCTGCAGTGATAGTGGAGTAAGACACTTTAGGAACATTTAAGCGGTTATTGGATAGGCACATGGAGCACACCAGGATGATAGGGAGTGGGATAGTTTGATCTTGGTTTCAGATAAAGCTCGGCACAACATCGTGGGCCGAAGGGCCTGTTCTGTGCTGTACTGTTCTATGTTCTATATCGTTTGATACCATAACTGGGATACATCTGGGATGTTTTGCAGTGTTCAGGTTGCTATATAAACGGAAGTTCTTGTTGCAGAAGGAACAAAAATATTCTGCTCCGTGAAAAAAGTGGTGAGCAGAAGTGGAACTGGAAACATAGCAAGTACACGTCAACAATGAGAAAATACTGAAAACTCACTTCACTGTCTGCATCAATGGCTTTTAGTTCAAATTCAGTGATAGTTTTTCGCACTCCCTCTTGCACTCGCATTCCCGGGATCTGTACCACCGGCAGTGCATCATCCACAGGACGAAGAGTAATGTAAAATGTTTGAGTCACCTAATTTAACAAAGAAAAGACAATGCACTACTTAGTCAAGAATTTCAGTAACTTTAAGCAGCATAAAAATTGCAACCATCATAGTTTTATATACTTAAAGAGTTGTCACAGAATAAAGTAACAAAGATTAATATTGGCACTCAGTTAGCTTTACAGGTAAAAGTTAAACATTGCCATGAATTACATTTATGAGCTGGCTTTTAGAAATATATCAAATTATTCATAAACATTTGCAACTATGGCCTTCTGCATTAAAGTATACTGAAGTATTGCATTTTATTCAAAAAATGTCTGATATTTCTCACTCATTATACAATCATAATTTAATCACACTGGAAATATAAATACCTGAGGTAATGGCTATTGCTTGCTCCAGCACCTCTTGCCTGATTTTACTAAAAAGAGCTTTACATTAGAGTTCAGCTGATACCAACTGGGGAAGATTCAATCACCTATATGGGGGATTGTACACAGGCCCGGAAAATCACGCAGTTGGAAGGCTTCACTAGTTCTCGACATCTCAGTAACACGATTAGATTTTCAGAGGGATGGTTGGAGAGCCAAGCCGGCAACCCATATGATCTATTGGTCAAGGATTACCAGTGGCATTGAAGAGTAAGTGAAAATGTCTATAGATAGTTACATGGGTACGATGTGTATAAAGGGATATGGGCCAAATGCAGGCAATTGGGATTCGTTTAGGGGTTTTAAACAAAAAAGGGCGGCATGGACAAGTTGGGCCGAAGGGTCTGTTTCCATGCTGTAAAACCTCTATGACTCTCTATATGTGAGGCATGCCAGACCTACCAGCGACAGCAACAAAGAACCTCTACACCTTCACAAGGTTCCATCAATGTCTTGATGCAAAATCACCACTGATCTATTTGCCATAAATGGAGGTGACTTTATCTCGAGTCTTGACTCCATCAAGCTCTCAGTTGTCAACTCAGGAGCAGTCAGGAGGTACTGTCTATGATGTAATATACAAGTACAAGCTAAGCTTACTACCCCACATCTGTTCTGAGTTCTCAAATCCCTCCATGACCTTATTTAATCCAACCCAACCATTGTGATCGCTTTAACTTTACATCTTTGTAGGCATCCGCTGTCGCTCCTCTAATACCAGGCCACCACTGGTGGATTCATTTTCACCTGCAGTGCACAGGAAGACCTGCAACTTGTCATTTGCCTATCTGCTTTCAAAGGCACAAGTCTCAAAGACTTACTCTTTGGTTCCTCCATCCTAATCCATGCTGCTATCCATTTTTCTCACCAGCTTGCCATCCTCCTTCAAACATGATGCTTTGCGACATTGTGTTATACATATGGAGCATTTTAGAATGCAGATCCTCAGTCACAACATGACACGGGTAGTTTAATTGCGCCCATAAATGTTAATGTTTACTGTACCTCATTGACACCATCGGACACTGAAAAGGTGAAATCATCAGAATGTTTCTCTTCCTCACTCGTGTGGACGTACTGAATGCTTCGGGCAGCAAGGTCAGCCTGAGTAAAATAGCTAACCTTTGTTCCTTTTGGAGTGAATGAAACAGGAATAAAATGCATGCAGAACATTATAGGACGACTGGTATAAATAAGAAGAAAGACAATTTTGGAATATTTTATCAGATTTTCCAATCTAACTGTTGTCCCATTAACCACAAGGATTGTGCACAAGTTTCAGCTGATTTGAATGAGACTGTGTGAACGATACGTTGGAGCTGGACTATATCTTCCCTTACGTTATTAGTTTCAGCAACAAGTTTAGTAGTTTAGACCTGGCACAGTCCCCAACATGGACCACACAGAGCCCTCTTTGTTTATTACTCGTTAGCATAAATAGATATTTCTGCTTTTGGTTTATTATTGAACATCTACTTTACAATCTGTCCTCTAAAAATTACTTACACTTTGATGTAACTTACACATTGAAGGTTGCAGAGTGACTAAAGCTATAACAAAGTTACAATTAGGGAGAGAAAGACAAACCATAAATGAATTATTTCTGTTTCAGAACCACAAAACTAAATGAAAAAAAATTCTGAAAATGCCAATTTTTGCGAATCATCACTGAAATTATTACATGATCAGCATTCTAGACGTTGTATTGGAGACGATATCATAGAAATCATAGAAACCCTACAGTACAGAAAGAGGCCATTCGGCCCATCGAGTCTGCACCGACCACAATCCCACCCAGGCCCTACCCCCATATCTACCCACTAATCCCTCCAACCTACGCATCTCAGGACACTAAGGGCAATTTTTAGCATGGCCAATCAACCTAACCCGCACATCTTTGGACTGTGGGAGGAAACCGGAGCACCCGGAGGAAACCCACGCAGACACGAGGAGAATGTGCAAACTCCACACAGACAGTGACCCAAGCCGGGAATCGAACCCAGGTCCCTGGAGCTGTGAAGCAGCAGTGCTAACCACTGTGCTACCGTGAATATCACTCCGAAAAAACACAACTGAATTACTCACTTAACCCTCATAGAATTAAAAGAAGCTGTGGTTAAAATATTCATGTGCTCATTCACTTAAACATTACTGGGTCATAGCAGTTTATTGAAGCTTGATGTCAATTGCTCCCTCACTTCCAAAGGAATGTGAGCACCAGAGAAGGAAGGAAACAGGCAAGTTAAAGGTTTTAAATATAGAGATGCCACCTTGTGGATCATCTTAGTTAAATCCAGGGTTCCTTGTTCAGTTTCCAACTTAAATCATGGATGCACTTTCACTCAATTTAAAGATTGCAAGCAGACTTCCAGGCTGCATCATTATCACAAAATTAAAACTTGTCCTGTTATTTGAATAAAAACAATTGGCCATGCTAAATTGCCCCTTAGTCTCAGGGATCTAGCAGGGTAAATACATGGGATAGGGCCTGGGTGGGATTGTTGTTGGTGTAGTCTGGATGGACTGAATGATCTCCTTCTGTACTGTAGGGATTCTATGATTCTATGAATAAATCCTGGATAAACTGCAACACCTGTGGAGAGAGAAACACAGTTAACGTTTCGGGTCCATTGACCCTTCTATAGAAGATTCTGTAGAACCTGGATTCAAGACATTAATTCTGTTTCTCTCCACAGATTCTCCCAGACGTGCTAAGTTTGTCTAGCACATTCTGTCTTTTAGAAATAACCCAGGAGTTAAGTTATCTTTGTTCTTTTTACCTGGAGAAGCAGCATGCTCAATATGACCCAGCTTGGGTTGTTTGGTTAATCTGTATGTCAGTTCACCAGGTTCACTATCCTGGTCAGTAGCTGACAGCTGAAGGGTTGTTATTTTTTTCACTGTGTTTTCATCCAGCACCAAGCCTTTATTAACTACAATAGATGGTGGAAGCTTATCCTCTGCAAAATGAAAACACAAATTTATGTTAATAACTAGAACATGCATAAAAATAAAATGATTACATTGGCTAAGGCTACTGGTGAGACTTTAAACTAGAAAGGTTGGGGGGAGGGAATCGAAATGAGGGGACTGAGAGCGAGGAGGTTAGCTCGCAAATAGATAAGGAATGTAGACAGGGTAAGAGGGAGGTTAGACGAGTGAGGGAGAAGGGAAGTGCTCAGGCTGAAGGTCTGAGATGTGTCTATTTTAATGCCAGGAGTGTAGTGAATAAAGTGGATGAGCTTGGAGCGTGGATTGCTGCTTCGAATTGTGATGTGGTGGCCATTACGGAGACTTGGATGTCTCAGGGACAGGACTGGGTGCTTCAGGTGCCGGGTTTTAGATGTTTCAGGAAGGACAGGGAGGGAGGCAAGAGAGGGGGGGGAGTGGCACTGTTGATCAGGGATAGTGTCACGGCTGTAGAGAAGGTGGACGCCGTGGAGGGACTGACTACGGAATCTCTGTGGGTGGAGGTTAGGAACAGGAAGGGGTCGGTAACTTTGCTGGGTGTTTTCTATAGGCCGCCCAATAGTAACAGAGATGTTGAGGAGCAGATGGGGAAACAGATCCTGGAGAGATGTAGGAATAACAGAGTTGTCGTGATGGGAGATTTTAATTTCCCAAACATAGATTGGAATATCCCTAGGGCTAGGGGTTTGGATGGAGAGGAGTTTGTTAGGTGTGTCCAGGAGAGTTTCCTGACACAGTATGTGGATAAGCCTACTAGAGGAGAGGCTGTTCTTGATCTGGTGCTGGCTAATGAACCTGGACAGGTGGAGGATCTCTCGGTGGGTGAGCATCTTGGGGATAGCGATCATAATTCTATCTCCTTCACGATAGCATTGGAAAGAGATAGGGTCAGGCAGGCTAGGAAAGTGTTTCTCTGGAGTAAAGGGAAATACAGTGTCATCAGGGAGGAAATTAGACGGGTAAATTGGAAGGAGGCATTCTTGGGGAAAAGTACCGAAGGAAAGTGGAGGATTTTCAAGGAATGTTTGTCTGGAGCTCTGCATGACAACGTTCCGATGAGACAGGGGGGTGTTGGTAGGGTACGGGAACCGTGGTGCACGAAGGTTGTGATGAACCTGGTGAATAAGAAAAGAGAGGCGTACAGAAGGTTCAGAGAGCTAGGAGGTGTTAAGGATTTAGAGGAGTATACGCGATGTAGGAAGGAGCTTAAGAAGGAAATTAGGAGAGCGAGAAGGGGTCATGAGAAGACCTTGGCGGGTAAGATTAAGGAGAATCCCAAGGCTTTCTACAAATATGTCAAGAGTAAAAGGATGAGATGTGAAGGCATAGGACCCTTAAAAGGTGAAGGGGGAAAAGTTTGTGCGGAACCGTTAGAAATGGCGGAGGTGCTTAATGAATACTTTACCTCGGTATTCACGGTGGAAAGGGATCTGGGTGGTTGTACTGCTGGATTGCGGAGGACAGAAAGGATCGAGCATGTGGACATAAAGAAAGAGGATGTGTTGGAACTATTGAATGGCATCAAGGTTGGTAAGTCGCCGGGACCGGATGGGATGTACCCCAGGTTACTGTGGGAGGCGAGGGAGGAGATTGCGGAGCCTTTGGCGATGATCTTTGCATCGTCGATGGAGACGGGAGAGGTTCCGGAGGATTGGAGGATTGCGGATGTGGTCCCTATATTCAAGAAAGGGAACAGGGACAGCCCGGGAAATTACCGACCGGTGAGTCTAACCTCAGTGGTTGGTAAGTTGATGGAGAGGATCCTGAGAGACAGGATTTATGATCATCTAGAGAAGTTTAGTATGATCAAAAGTAGTCAGCACGGCTTTGTCAGGGGCAGGTCGTGCCTTACGAGCCTGGTTGAGTTCTTTGAAAATGTGACCAAGCACATTGACGAAGGAAGAGCGGTGGATGTGGTCTATATGGACTTCAGCAAAGCGTTCGATAAGGTCCCCCATGCAAGACTTCTTGAGAAAGTGAGAGGGCATGGGATCCAAGGGGCTGTTGCCTTGTGGATCCAGAACTGGCTTGCCTGCAGAAGGCAGAGAGTGGCTGTGGAGGGGTCTTTCTCTGCATGGAGGTCAGTGACCAGTGGAGTGCCCCAGGGATCTGTTCTGGGACCCTTGCTGTTTGTCATTTTCATAAATGACCTGGATGAGGAAGTGGAGGGATGGGTTGGTAAGTTTGCTGACGACACCAAGGTAGGTGGTGTTGTGGATAGTTTGGAGGGATGTCAGAAGTTGCAGCGAGACATAGATAGAATGCAAGACTGGGCGGAGAAGTGGCAGATGGACTTCAACCCGGATAAGTGTGTAGTGATCCATTTTGGCAGATCCAATGGGATGGAGCAGCAGTATAAAATGAAGGGTACCATTCTTAGCAGTGTAGAGGATCAGAAGGACCTTGGGGTCCGGGTCCATAGGACTCTTAAATCGGCCTCGCAGGTGGAGGATGCGGTCAAGAAGGCGTATGGCGTACTAGCCTTCATTAATCGAGGGATTGAGTTTAGGAGTCGGGAGATAATGCTGCAGCTTTATAGGACCCTGGTTAGACCCCACTTGGAGTACTGCGCGCAGTTCTGGTCACCTCATTACAGGAAAGATGTTGAAGCCATTGAAAGGGTGCAGAGGAGATTTACAAGGATGTTGCCTGGATTGGGGGGCATGCCTTATGAGGATAGGTTGAGGGAGCTTGGTCTCTTCTCCCTGGAGAGACGAAGGATGAGAGGTGACCTGATAGAGGTTTACAAGATGTTGAGGGGTCTGGATAGGGTGGACTCTCAGAGGCTATTTCCAAGGGCTGAAATGGTTGCTACGAGAGGACACAGGTTTAAGGTGCTGGGGGGTAGGTACAGGGGGGATGTCAGGGGTAAGTTTTTCACTCAGAGGGTGGTGGGTGAGTGGAATCGGCTGACGTCGGTGGTGGTGGAGGCAAACTCGTTGGGGTCTTTTAAGAGACTTCTGGATGAGTACATGGGATTTAATGGGATTGAGGGCTATAGATAGGCCTAGAGGTGGGGATGTGATCGGCGCAACTTGTGGGCCGAAGGGCCTGTTTGTGCTGTGGCTTTCTATGTTCTATGCTTAACATAAATATGATCAGGAAACATTACAAAATTTGAAGAGACCTCTATAATTTCTTGAATATTTACCTCAGAGTAACCCCCCTACAAAGTTGTAGCTTCCATCTGTGGAGGAGCCAATTCTACACCTGCCTTTCAACCTTGCAGTTCTTTGTAGCCAGAAATTAGAGATCTCCTCAAAGGTTCAGGCCATGATCCTGGCTACAGTTCTATCAATGATTCAAGCATTCTCCTGTGACCATTGTGGTGTGGGTAATTTCCATTGGCAGATTAATGAAGGAATTTTTGCCAACTCCATAAAATCTGCTGGGATCAGTGGCAGAGTGTGTTGGAGGGAAAATCCTGGAAATTATGTTGCGTCATGCACCACTATGAGTTTTTGGGGCCTTAATGTTTTGTGAGTGTTACAAAATAACAGTTAAACAAAGTAAATGTTAAGTTTATAGCAGTGACAATTTACAATTAGGAGAAACATGAAACAGTCTTTATTATCAAGAATGAAGGCACTCTTACCCAGCACACTAATGAAGAAGGACTGGTCAATTAGTTTATTTCCGTCTGGATCAACAATGTCAAATTTGAAAGCAAAACTTCCACCAGGCTCTCCCTTTTCATGTCTATACTCTACGTATCCTGCAATGCAGAAAAATAATGATTCATAGTAAAAATACAATGGCCATTTAGTCTTTCAATTTGGTTTTGATTATTTTATCATAATACTTAAAATTTAAATTAAGTTATTGGATATTTTAAAATCATTCAAGTTGCTAAAACTGTTAAAAAATGAGAATGCTACAAAATAGTCAAGCTTCCTTTTCAGGAGATTTATGCAGAAGTGCATTCAAGTCCATTTTCATCAACATCAAAGCATTTCCCTATAGTCTGGAAAGCTGATAAGTATTTCAGGCAGTAAATGATGGACAGCATGTGCCTAAATTTTTGTTACCTGTTTTTGGCAGGTGAGTTTCTTCTGAGTACCATGAATGCATACATTATTTCCTGTGTGGTTTATTTTGCAGTTAACATTATCAATAAAAAAAAACAATATGGCAGCGTCAATTCTCGACTTGAGACGGAGAAGTATTTTGTTAAATAGCTATGTATTGTCAGCATTTGCAGCTTGACTTACCTTTGTCAATGTCAGCTTGGGTAAATCTTTTAATTGGTCCCCTGATTGAAATTTGAACCAAATTGTCGTTTTTAGACATCTGCAAACGTCCAACGGACGGATCTTTGGTTATGACAAATGTAAGCTTTTCATCATCAGAATCATTATCTGTAGCTTGCAGGTGCTGTTGTGTGATTACTGATACGGAGCCTAAATGTAAAAGAGAGATTATTTTGTTAAATCAGCAGACGTTATCCAATTGACAGGTCTTTTTTGTTCTGTGTTCCATTATGTGCAGTAATGTCTAGTCTATTGTGTAGTTTTAATGATTGGAAAATCATGGACTGTGTCCTTTTGATTTCCCTCATGTACTGTCTGTGAGCACAGAAGCATAGAACTAGCTCCTACATTTCTACATATATTAGGAAAAAAACATATATTGCAGGCTCCAAGGGAATAATCCATTTCAAAGATAAGCTTATTTTTGATTGAGACAGAATTGCTAGAGATTTACCATTGTTCTTTGGTTAATACTTTAATGCATTTTCTCCAATTCTGAATGAAGGCTCCTTGCTGCAGTACATTTGCACTGTTCTGGGATCGCAGCAATTCCCATAGTCATATAAGCGAAGACAGGGAATGTTAGCAGGGTATTCAACATCAGAGCATCACAGTAGAGTCCAACGCTATTTACGGCCATGTTAACAGATGCACAGTCCAGGATAGTAGTTTAGAACTGAAATTATCGCCCTGCCATCGACCTATCTGAACAGTGATGGATCAAGTTGCAGGTGAAATCCATTGTGTTCACTTGCTGTTACCTGCATATCTCTGTCTCTAGATCTAGGTCTAGATCGAGCTAGTGCCCAACAGAATCCTTGTGGCAATGTCTTTTTAGATCCGATCCGTATTTTTCCACCTTGAATTTAATGGCATGAATTTTCCTGGGGGGGTTCCCCTGCTCATCTGTCATAATTTAAACAAAAGAGCTGCTAATACTTTGGGGAAAATGGTTCAGGCATTGTTTGTTCAAGCTTTGATGAAGAGTCATCCAGACTCGAAACGTTGGCTCTGTTCTCACTCCACAAATGCTGTCAGACCTGCTGAGATTTTCCAGGATTTTCTGTTTCAGATTCCAGCATCTGCAGTAATTTGCTTTTGTATTTATTTGTTCAAAGGTTCTGCAGCTTTTCCACCAGAGTTACAGTGGACAAGCGAGAGGACTCTGATGCAAATTGGCCCCATAAAAGTTTTCTTGTGAATTGAACTCTTATTCTTACCTGCTGAGAACTGTAGGCCACGGTTGGTTGTTAATCTTGGTGCCTCATTCTTCTGCTTTTCCACATGGAACTCCATTTTCCCATTTTCTGTATATAGGCCATCTGTAAAGGCGAAGCGGAACTCATCTGACTGCACACTGGTCCCATCATGGGTATAAACAACTAGTTCATCCAGCACATCCTGGTACGTGAAGGAGGAGCCTTGTGTCAGTACACGGCCATTTTCCAGAGGCTCTGAATAAAATTGCCTTTTCCGTAGCTTGCCTGTTATATTCAATTAAAATAAATAAATATTTATTCAAACAGCAAGTGTTTCATGCTGTCAAGCGTATTACAGCAGCACAAAGTGTTTAAGTAACCCATGATTATGCTACAAAGTGGTGGCTTTTTGATTGATACCTATGATTCCTCAAGCAATACATTGCTAATTTTATCCATGTTGCCATGGGAAATCAGCAAGCAAAGGAAGTGAAAGGACTAATCACTGTAGGCTGAATTCATGCAAATCTTGGCAAGAAACAGCAAGCTGCATTTATATAACACCTTTAATATAAAAAAGAAATAAAGTAAGGTAAATTAAAGTTATTTATTAGTCACAAGTTTCTGTGAAAATCCTCTGCTCGCCACACTCCGGCGCCAGTTCGCGTTCACTGAGGGAGAATTAAGCACGGTCAATTCACCTAACCTGCACATCTTTGGACTGTGGGAGGAAACCGGAACACTCGGAGGAAACCCACGCAGACACAGGGAGAATGTGCAAACTCCGCACACACAGTGACCCAAGCCAGGAATCGAACCTGGGTCCCTGGCACTCTGAGGCAGCAGTGCTAACCACTGTGCCACCGTGTCAAGGTGATTCACAGATTGATATACAGACAATGACCACCAAGCCAGGAAAGGGGCAATTAAAAAATCAAAAGACCATAAGACATAGGAGCAGAATTAGGCCACTCAGCCCATGGGAAGGCAAAGGGATGTCTGGTAAGTGGGAGGCTTTCAAAAGTGTGTTAACCAGGATTCAGGCACATTCCTCTTAGAGGGAAGAGCAAGGCTGGCAGAAGTAGGGAACCCTGGATGACTCGGGACAGTGAGGCCCTGGTCAAGAAGAAGAAGGAGGCACATGACATGCATAGGCAGCTGGGATCAAGTGAATTCCTTGAAGAATATAGAGGGTGTAGGAGTAGAGTTAAGAGAGAAATCAGGAGGACAGAAAGGGGACACGAGATTGTTTTGGCAGATAAGGCAAAGGAGAATCCAAAGGGCTTCTACAAATACATAAAGGGCAAAAGAGTAACAAGGGAGAGAGTAGGACCTCTTAAGGATCAATAAGGTCATCTCTGTGCGGATCCACAAGAGATGGGTGAGATCCTAAATTAATATTTCTTATCAGTATTTACAGTTGAGAAAAGCATGGAAAAGCAGGGAACTTGGGGAAATAAATAGTGATGTCTTGAGGAGTGTACATATTACAGAGAAAGAGGTGCTGAAAGTCTTAAAAGCGCATCAAGGTAGATAAATCCCCGGGACCTAATAAAGTGTATCCCAGGACATTGTGGGAGACTAGGGAGGAAATGGCGAGTCCCCTAGCTGAGATATTTGAATCATCAATAGTCATGGGTGAGGTGACTGAAGATTGGAGGGTGGCAAATGTTGTGCCTTTGTTTAAAAAGGGCTGCAGGGAAAAGCCTGGGAACTACAGGCCAGTGAGTCTCACAGCTGTGGTGGGTAAATTGTTGGAAGGTATTTTGAGAAACAGGATCTACAGGCATTTAGAGACGCAAGGACTGATTAGGGAAAGTCAGCATGGCTTTGAGAGTGGAAAATCATGTCTCACAAACTTGATTGAGTTTTTTCAAGGGGTAACCAAGAAGATAGATGAGGTTAGTGCAGTTGATGTTGTCTACATGGACTTTAGCAAGGCCTTTGACAAGATACCGCATGGTTGGTTGTTGCATAAGGTTAAATCTCACAGGATCCAGGATGAGGTATCTAAATGGACACAAAATTGGCTTCTTGACAGAAGCCAGAGGGTGGTTGTAGAGGGTTGTTTTTCAAACTGGTGACCAGCGGTGTACCTCAGGGTTCAGTGCTGGGTCCACTGATATTTGTCATTTATATTAACGATTTGGATGAGAATATAGGAAGCATGGTTAGTAAGTTTGCAGATGACACTAAAATTGGTGACATAGTCGACAGTAAAGAAAGTTATCTCCAATTGCAACGGGATCTTGATCACTTGGGCCAGTGGGCTGACGAATGGCAGATGGAGTTTAATTTAGATAAATGTGAGGTGATGCATTTTGGTAGATTGAACCAGGGCAGGACTTACTCAGTTAATGGTAGGGCGTTGGGGAGAGTTACAGAACAAAAAGATCTAGGGATACATGTTCATAGCTCCTTGAAAGTGGAGTCACAGGTGGACAGAGTGGTGAAGAAGGCATTCAGCATGCTTGGTTTCATTGGTCGGAACACTGAATACAGGAGTTGGGACATCTTGTTGAAGTTGTACAAGACATTGGTAAGGCCACACTTGGAATACTGTGTACAGTTTTGGTCATCCTATTACAGAAAGGATATTATTAAACTAGAAAGAATGCAGAAAAGATTTACGAGGATGCTTCCGGGACTTGATGGTTTGAGTTATAAGGAAAGGCTGGATAGACTGGGACTTTTTTCTCTGGAGTGTAGAAGGCTGAGGGGTGATCTTAAAGAGGTCTATAAAATAATGAGGGGCATAGATCAGCTAGTCAATATCTTTTCCCAAAAGTAGGGGAATCTAAAACTAGAGGGCATAGGTTTAAGGTGAGAGGGGAGAGATACAAAAGTGTCCAGTGGGGCAATTTTTTCACACAGAGGATAGTGAGTGTCTGGAACAAGCTGCCAGATGTAGTAGTAGAGGTGGGTACAATTTTGTCTTTTAAAAAGTATTTAGATCATTACATGGATAAGATGGGTATAGAGGGATATGGGCCAAATGTGGGCAATTGGGATTAATTTAGGGGTTTAAAAAAAAAGGGCGGCATGGACAAGTTGGGCCGAAGGGCCTATTTCCATGTTGTAAGCCTCTATGACTCTGCTCCGCCATTCAATCATGACTGATTTTTTTTTCTCATCCCCATTTTCCTGCCTTTTCCCCAGAACTCCTGATCCCCCTTTTAAGGGGTGGTCAAAGGATGGGATTTGAGGAGATGGTGGGGTCAAATGAGGGAGTTCCAGAGATTAAGATCCAGGCAGCTGAAGCTTCTGTCGCAAAGTTGAGGAAGAGATTTTTCAACATGAGGGTTTGCGAGACCGGGAGCCAATGTGTGTTAGTGTGGAGTGGAGTGGAGAGTGAATGGAAATGAATAAGGACATGAGGTGTGCAGAGTATTTTAGAGTTTACGGAGGGAGGGGGTGGATAGGATATATATATTGCAAATGTGGTTCAACTCAGGGTTGAATAGGTCACTCGACTGCACACTCTGGTTCAGAATCAGTGGCAAGATAATGGAGTTTGCAGCAAAGTCAGAGAAATTTTGGGTGATTATTTATTTTCAGGAATCAAGAACATTTCTGGGCCCCAAGACCGCCTGAGTCGGCAGTATGTATTCTGCAGTGATCTTTGGGGATAGACCTCCTCTAATTGGCCACCTCTGCTGTTCAATTAACAGCTGACAGATTCCTGGGGCTGTAGGTCCATTGTGGCAGATATCCACTCCATCTGACAAAGGAGCAGTGCTCCGAAAGCTTATGGTATTGCTACCAAATAAACCTGTTGGACTTTAACCTGGTGTTGTGAGACTTCTTACTGTGCTGTAGGTCCAAGCAGAGGGCCCGCAGCTAGGGATGGCCAGCCAGAACAGGAGAGCAGTACTCAGGCAGAAAGGAAAGTGCCTCAAAATGAGGTAACTTCGGAAGTGTGCATAAAATTTCAAAAATGGAGAAGAACGGAGCCCGTAGAACCTTCAGAACAAATGGAAAACCCCCTGGGGGATTTATTTGGGCCCCAAATACGGCCTTACTTACCCGTGGCCTAGTCATTGGAGCATCAAACTCTGATGGCCATTGCCATGAGGCTGCCCCCACAGAGCTGTGGGACACAGGGGTAGTTCGCTCTAACACTGGGAAAATACTGGTGGAGTACCCACTCCTCCCATCATTAGTATCTGAATTGATCATTACTGATTACTAACCAATACTGGGTGGGTAGCCATTCACCAGTAAGATTGGTGAGGTGGGAATGCATCGGCCTGTCAACCGGAAGCCCTAATCTAGTTTGCTCCCAATCCTGCCTTCAAATGTGCCTCCACAGAGCAGGGAAGATTTCACCCAATATGACCTCCCTAATGATTCAACTCACAAATTCCCTGTCAAATCCCTTATTGAGATCTGCCCTTTGGATTTACCGTGGTTGGGTTTTTTGGTCACTCTTAAAACCAGTTCATTCTCAGGTGTGTCCAGGTCCTGGAGGTTAAGGGAGGTGTTTCTAATCACAACACCTGCTCCTTCCTTTACTTGCACAGTTTCGACACTCATTTTGGGTGGTTCATCATTCTTTTGCTGGTGAGAGAAACAGAGAAAATGATTTCATTTCTGTCCTTTTGATAATATGTATATGTAGAATAATTTCTACAGTATTAACAATTGGCAACAATGAGCTTGTATACAAAACACAAAATATGAACATTGAAAGGGGATGAAAACATCATTAAATAATGGAATAGTTAACCCCAGCTTTGTGATCTGAACTCCTAATCTATCTCTACTTTCTTTTATCTGACAACAGGATTACAATAAATTTTATCAGACAGGCTGTCCAGCACCCAAACTGTTTGTGTAGAAATTTGTTTGCCACACAAGCAGCAGTTACATAGAGCTTACTGTATAGAAACAGGCTATTTGGCCCAATGGGTCTCCACATGTACCTTACATAATTGAACTTTATTTACCAACTCTCCTATTTATTTCTCCCTCAAACAGATATTTAGCTTTCTCTTTAGTGCAATAATAGTGCTCGGCTGGCTGAGCAAGTTTCTCTTAAATTCTTTTCTGGATTTATTAGTGACTATCTCAGTGCTTTATTTAAGGGCTGCCCTACAAATGGAAACATCAAGCAGAATTGAATGCCCTGCACAAGGCAAGTTTGGTGACGGAATATTTAATCGAGTGGAAGGGTACTACAATGGGCTCCCAACACCTTCCCACCTCTGCCCCTGTTAAGTCCTTGGCTGGAAGACTCATGGCCACCCTGCCGCTGTCAGCTGAGGCCCTCAAGATGGCAATTAAGCGGGAGGGAAGCCTTGCTGTCGGGCACTCAGAGCCCCATTGAGTAGGCTGGCATCAGGAAGGAGGGGGCTCACTCAGTGCCACCCTCTGTCCTTACTGCCAACTCCCCTCTCCACCACCATGAACTCTCTCCAACTCTCGCAAGCCCCCAGCACTCACTCATCTGTGACCTGGGTGCCTCGGTGATCCTGGGTCTTGGATGTGTGCATTGTGCACAGTAACCACCATTTCCCAGGTGGCGCTACTGAGCATTGCAAAGTTACCAGCCTCTGATTAGTCTTTGATCACAAAGGCCCACTGATTAAGCACCTGGTTGACACTTATTTCAGGATTATTAGGAAGTATTGAGAGGGATTTTCTAGATTGATGGTACATTAGAAGGGTTGCGGATAGTGTGGAAATGTAGAAGTAATAGAAAACATTGCGAAGGACAATTGCTGGGCATCGAGGCATGGAACTATTGAGAATGGCTTCAGGGATAACGAGGGAGGTGGGGGTTTAAAAACTAATTGGAGGAGATTGCAAAGTCTGCATGCACTAAGCTACTTAGTAGTGAAATCAGGAAGCAGTTGCCTATATAGAAGTGTAATTAATTCTGAAACTATCTCCCACAAAAGTCAATGGATTTCAGGCCAATTGAAATCTAAGATTGCAATGGTAGTTTTCTGTTAGATAAAGGTATTAAAGGATATTGATTAAAAGGTGGATAAATGGGATTGAGGCACATGAATGGCGGAAAAGGTTTGAAGGGCCTGCTCCTGTTTTTATGCTGTAACTGAGATGTAGAAGCAATGGGAGTTGGGATTTTGTTTAGAAATTATTCAAGAAAAGGTTATGTATTCTCCATGTACTGCAAAGGATGTACAATCTGGGGAAATTACAAAAGGGCCGTTGATCTAGAAGGATTAAGATGATCAAAAAAATGTTGGGCCAACATTGGGCATCTGGATAACCCTTTGTCAGAGCTGGTCATCCAGACTTGGAAGATTGGCTCTATTCCCTCTCCACAGATGCTGTCAGACCTGCTGAGATTTTCCAGCATTTTCTGTTTTTATTTCAGATTCCAGCATCCACAGTATTTTGTTTTTTAAAAAATATTGTGAAAGGTCTGGTATTTGGTAGTATTGGAGGCTTAGGTTGGGTAGCATTTTTAAGAAGGATTAAGGCTCCAAGACATAGTGAATACCTTCCTCCCAGATGTCTTAAAATAATACCTGCTTGGTGGTTAGTTGGGTAGCTCGTTTCAGCTAAAGGCCTTAGAGGTATGAGGTGGTGCACCTTGATAGACAGAATAAAGGGAGGAAGGATCTCGGGTTACAGATACACAATTGCTAAAAGTAGTAATGCAAGTTAATAAAGCAAAAAAATTCCACAATGGGTTTCATTTTTCGAGGGTTAAAATTGAAAAGCAAAGAAGTTTTGTTAACACTTGTATGGAAGTTCGGTTAGACCAGATGTGGAATACTATTCACAGTCCTGGTCTTCATATTATATAACGATATGACACAATCACAGCAGATACAGAACTGGAAGGATATATTTGCCGTATTCAAAGATTAAACAGGCTGCGACTCCTTTCTCCAGAAAAGTGAAGATTGTGAGATGGCTTGATTAAGGTCTTGAAGTTTATGGAAAGGTTTGGCAAAGTAGATGTTGAGAATATCGGGGGAATTTGATGCCCTTCCTTGAGGCAACAGGCAAATATGGAGCTGGGGGTTTATTCAGATGGAAGAGTGCTGAGTGGGGACCCTGCCACCTTTCCCCCTCTCCCCTGATTAACTAATCTGGGACAGAAAGGTTCTTTGATGGCCTACCTGCCAAGCCAACTGAGGCCCCTGAATAGGCAATTAATGCCTACTTAAGGGCCTCAACCTGATATCGTTAGTAATCAGAGAGCAGCAGGCAGGGAAATAATTAATAAGAGCCATCCATTTTTCTAACCCCAGGCAGTGACAACTTCCCTGTGACCCCCATGTCACCCTCACTCACCTGTGGGCTGGATCCCTCGCTGACCCTGGGCCTCTGGTGGTTGTGTTGTTGGCAGCTATCACTGCTTCCCAGGTGGTACTGATGGCAATGAGAAGCCGCTGGCTTTTGATTGGCCAGCAGCTCTTCCCCTCATGCTTGAATGAGGCCCAGAATCAGGAAAGGTTTGGGGGGTGCTGCGAGCCACTCCACTACACTTGGTGCTGACCCTGAAGCACCTCCCTACAACTCCCATCTTGTGGCCCCTCTGCTGCCATTATTCACCTGTGTCGGTGTCAATTGATGATTCTCGGCCTCGAGAAGGTGTAGTGCTGGCAGCAGCCACCACCGACCAAGTGCTGTTGCTAAGCAATGAAGAGCGGTTGGCCTCTGATTGGCCTGCAGCTAGGTGGGACGTCCGCATCTGGGGTTCCTGATCTCAGGGAAGGCCCGAGTGGCACTTAACATGGTGGGTCTTCCCCAGAGGAGATGGCATGGAGCTCTCACCGGCTCTCCATCCTGCAGTCAAAACCCCTGCTGCTTGGATTAAATTACACCCTGTGTTTCTGCTTGTGTCAGAGATCAAAACTAAGAGTCGTAAATACGTGTTACCACTAATAAATTCAAAAAGGAATTCAGGTGGAACCTGTTTACCCAGAAGGTGGTTAGAATGTGGAACGCATTACTACTGAGAATAGCTGAGGTGAATAGTATGGATGTAATTAAAGGGAAGTTAAATAAACACAGATGGAAGGGATACGTTATGCTTTTAAGTTAGATAATGAGTGGTTGGAAGAATCTTGTGGGAAGCATAAACACCGACATGGATCAGTTGTGCCAAATGGCCTGTTTCTGTGCTGCTTATTCCATGTAACTTTGTACTGTATGTCCACAATTACAGTATGAAGGCACCAGGTACTTTACATGCCTCTCAGCTCAGCACAAGGACAGGTATTTGTGGAAACGTGTGGCAAAAGCTATCACCCTCAAACTAACTACTGTTCTTTAAAGTGATTAGTGGAGTCTTGGGTCACAGCTGGGAACGTGGACCCATGACTCTTCTCACAAGGAGAGCAACAGGAAGTGAGGGGTGACACGTGCAACTGGGAGAGGCATCTGGAACGAGCATCAGATGAGAAGTCCTGGGTGATGCTAAAGGGGCAGTATTATCTACATTTAAGATGCAAAACCTGGGGTGGGAGCATTCAATCACAGGCAACTGTTGATAGATAAATTTAAGCATGACTGGAAGATGCAATAGCAATTTTGCAATATGATGGAGTAGCATAAAAATAGTTGGGCCATATATATTTTTGGTGACATCATTCTCTAACATTGGTGACCATCATACATCATAAATAGTTTTAGATTCACCTTGAGACCTAATCAGACACTCAATCATTTCCTAATTCTTAAGCACTGATTTTCTTCCTAATGCACCCAGTGAGAAGAGAATGCATTTAAGTTGGAGGCCGGATTTCAAATCTGATTTATTTCAATGGGGTCCAATATCAAGCGGGTTCTAAGTTTAGTGTTCGGCCCTATTGCATCCAATCTTTCTGGGCACTTTTAAAGTTAAAATCAGGGATTCAATACTTCAGTGTTCCTGATCTGAATTTTTGGTTACTTCAGTAAAAATACTTGCTAGTTGTAAAATATTTAAGAAAGACACAATTTTGTGTCTTTTATCTCTGTGTGTTCAAAGTACAATGAAAAACGAAGAGAAAGTTAATTACCTGTATTATAATGTTGAAGTGGTACACTGGAGACTGAATAATACCGTCGGTCACATAGAAGTCAAAGCCATCTGAAATTGGCTCAATGCTGCGATGGACACTCTGCACATAGTAAATATTATTGTCGAGAATATCTTGTACAGAAAAGGGCACATCTGGGCTGATGATGGCAGCTTGATCAGTTCTTCCTTCTGTCAACAGAACCAAATCACAATTAACTAACAGCTTAGAAAGTTATAACAAGCATATTCTGCACATTAGATGGTTTAAAATCAACCCAACGAGCTGATTTCATTCTCTCGACTGGACAGATCAAAGCTGGTTATGTTCAGTATAGTCCCCAATATTTACATGCTTAAAACAGGCAATAGGTTTTATTGGCCAGAACATAATAACTGTTATCATTTGCATTAATGCCAATTTCAAAGTTGCCAGTTATAGCATCTCTGTTTAAACACATTTTGGACAGAAATTGGTGTGTTTACTCAGTAGTACACACCTCATTAACCTGCACTGAATAAAAGAGTCTTATTAAAGACAAAACTCTTCCACCTTTCCAGTGAATTTGTGCCTACAATTCATTCGCTGTAATAAATGGTCCAAATTCGAAATCTATGCAGTAAGTAAAAAATTCTGGTAATATTGTGCTTTTTCTGTTATATTTCTCTCTATTATAAGGTTCAAATCTGCAAATGCTCAAAATAAATTAGAATTGAAATTAAACTGTTCCAAAATGGAGAATATAAGGTTTAACTGCACGAAAGCACTTAACTCGTCATGTGAAACAGATTAATTCATTGATGTTTCAGCTATAGCACATACATGCACAGCCTTATGTACCACTAAATGCACCCATGCTGCTGCAGTGTTCCATTTTTAATATTTATCTCTAAATATTCAAAAATATATCATTCTAACTGTATTCGATTCTACCTTGGTGTTTCTGAAATTCAAATATCAGAAGAAGAATTAAGGGCTTTAAGAACATCGGCTTTCTCCAATGCTATGCGGTTTTGCCACTTTCATGTACCCAAGTGATTGGGTTGTACCATATAATATGAACCTCCCTTAAGAACTGCACACTATTAATCAGCAGAGTCTCACTGCATTGGATTTTAGATTAAGTGATGCCATAGATCAGGGACTGTGGCCTGAACAAACCAATGTGTTTTGTAGATTATTTAAAATAGCAGAATTTAAAACTGAAAAACAAGTGAAAATTATGAAGCTAGTACAGTCCCACCAATTCCAGGATTCTGGCCATCTGGTCACACTAACTCAACACAAAAAATGCTCTAGATTCTGACAATTAGAAACAAAAGCAGAAAAAATGCTGGAAATACTCAGCAGGTTAAACAGCATCTGTGAAGAGAAACAGATAAAAGTTTCAAGGTCAATGCTGGTCCAAGAAGTAAAAATATCAACCACATTTTACAACATTCAATGAAAGCGATGGGAGTCCCGCCTAACGGCTGGAGTCAGTGAGAGCCGCACATCTTCTCATTTCACAAAGGCCCATCAAATTGGGCAGTGGCAGCCCTTCCCCATGATCGAGAAGCCTGGGGGAGATATCTCACCCATCAAGAGACCGCAGAGCTTAGCGAACCGGACCAAGCAGCTCGGTCAGGTTCATCAACATGGGTAGTATCAGAAATGTCAGACAGATGGCATAAAGTATTCAGTTATTATGGGAGTTGAGAGTTTTTTCGTGTCAAATTTGTATTGAGAAGGTTTCGTTAAAATTGGATTAAACCACGAATCGATTCTTGTCCTTTTTCGTCTCATGAGTAAGAGTACCTGGGTAAACAAGCTTTTGTATAAACAGGTCGAAGGTAGAGACAACAACATGGACATCCAAGTACTGATCAAAGAGAAATGGCTGCATGGGATCAGAAATATATTTATTTAGCAGGTAATTACAAAATATTTTATTGACAATATTTATAAAAACACAATTTAAAACCAAATCAAAATCATATTTTGCATAGACTGATTCAATTTAATGTAATTTAGAAATGCAAGGGGAAGTGAATGATAAGGGAAGATGGTTAACTTGTAGTTTATGCTCTGATGCACCAATGCATTTTGTGATCAGCTAGCTGGTTGATATCTTAGTGGTGTTCCTCTAAAATAACACAAACTAGAAAGTCATATTTATTTTCAAAAATAATATAGAAGATTGCGATTTCTGCCTAATTAACACACTTGCATATGACAGTATAGTAAAATGTTTGCAGCTTTTAAATTTTCTGCAGAATAAATAACATGAGATTTAAATGCAAAATGAGGAAGTTAACATTTTGTCTTTTGAAACATTCCTCTAAGCGACTTCATTCATGAGAATTAAGTTTTTTAATCTCATAAACATATTACAAACAACATATTCAATCTACGATATTTGCCCAACCATTTTACAGGTCCTGCTGTATGTCGGCTGTTGACAAGTTAAAGGTACAAGCTGTATTTTGTTTCTTTATCCCATTCTCTTGTCACCCTCCACTAAGGATCGACACTGAGCAAGCTATGTACTGCTCATGATCCAATGCACACTGCAGCTGGTGCTAATGGAGCAAAATGCCTGCCATTGCCAAGAACAAGACAACACAGTATTGGTTTTGGTTACTTCATTACATCACTACTCTTGGCAGTAAAATCTGGGCTTTTCACCCTTCCTAAGAGATTATGTGGCTTCCAGGTGTGCTGATGAGTGTATGCATTGTGTGGGACAGACAGAATGGCTCAGTAGGTTGCTTCTTATCCATCATCTTCCTCATGTTTACAGAAAAAAACCAGCTATCCCTGTTCCCTCATTTAAACCTATGGTTACGTAAGGCAGGTGCAATACCTCTTTTCAGATTTTCAATGTAGCCAAATGTAGGTGCAGTGATTATCTTTATTAACAAGTCCTTCTCTGGGGTGTCTGGATCTGTTGCAAGGATACTGTGAGACGATAGCAGTATTCTTCCTCCTTCTTCCACCTGCAACCAACATAAAAATATAATTCATTAAATACACTATAAGATGATTGACACTTCATACTACCATTTCAATGGGCAGTGGCGTCAGTTTTTCCAAATCCTTCCTTCTCCATTCATCTTTCCAGGCCACAAAGAAAGACTGCAGAGTTGATCCCAAGCCTTCACAAAGACTACTCGTTCAGTAGCTGTCATGAATTGTGCAACTATCACCCAAAGCAGTTTGCCATCAAACACTTTCATCCAGCAGTTCCCACAACACAGAATTAACTCTTATGGAGAATCACAGGACATCCAGAGCTTTCACACCAATTGAGTGGCTGAACCCCCAAAGGCACAGATCATAAAACACAATGAAGTTATCACTTCACATTGACAGTTCTTCAATTATTTATTTTAAAAACAACAAAGCAACTCATTCCCAGTGAAATTAATATTTTCAATATATGTTGCATATCCTGTAGTTAGTGACATTCCTTTGGAATCCATTATTAGACCATTATCTATCATTAGAGGCCAACTTAAATTACACAAAATGTAGTTGGGTTTGGTTGTAACAGCCTATGAGCATGAAAAGGGCAGTATGACTGCAAACATGCCAATAGAAGTCAGCCCAAGATCATCTGACATTGGTTCTCATGAAACTAGTGACCTTTGGATGCCAGCCAGGCAAAGCACAGGATCTGCAGGCTTAGATGGCTGTGGTGGCCTTCAAGACCAGAAACTCAACTTGACAATTCATATCAAATCAATGGTTATAAGAGCAGGTCCGAGACTAGAAATTCTGCAGCAAGTAACTCAACTTTTGACTTCTCAAAGCCTGTCCACAATCCACAAGGTACAAGTCAGGAGTTTGATGGAATACTCTCCCCTTGCCTGATTTTGCAACTCCAACAACACTCAAGATGCTTGAGATCATCCAGGACAAAGCAACCCGCTCGATTGGCACCCCTTCCATAAACAAACATTCACTCCCATCGTCACTGATGCATAGCAGCAGCTGTGTGCACCATCTACAAAGTACACTGCAGGAACTCACCAAGGCTCCTCAGACAGCATCTTCTAAACCCATGACCACTACCATCTAGACGGACAAAGGCAGCAGCAACACAGAAACACCACCAGCTGCAAGATCCCCTCCAAGCCACTCGCCATCCTGGCTTGGAACTATATCGCCGTTCCTTCACTGCCGCTGGGTTAAAATTCTGGAATACCCTCCCTAACAACACAGTGGATGCACTTACACCAGATGGACTGCAGGAGGCAAGAAGGCAGCTCACCACTACCTTTTCAAGGGCAATTAGGCATGGGCAATAAATGCTGTCTAGCCAGTGAAGTCCACATTCCTTGAATGAACAAATAAAAAAAAGTAGGTCCCAGGGAGAGTGGGAGGGCAAAAATAAACCTGAGGGGCAGTGTAGTTGCTAACAGCAACTTAAAGTATTCCTGTGGAGCTAAAGGTTACACTTTACTCCTCTTAGCAACACATTTAGGTATAAAAATAAATTTACTTATTGAATTCCAGCTGTCTCTTTAAGGACTGTTCAGTAGACCACTGTTCT